>NC_080728.1:23141869-23149369 GCF_019097595.1 Hemibagrus wyckioides
AAAGTATTTTAAGTTCTAAAATAAAGAAATTTAGACTGCGAATAATTTCTAATACATATAAAATAAATGTTGAGCATAACAGACTGCATCGCCAGCATCTGGTGTAATGTCCATTTTTATGAACAGTGTCTCTGCAGTCTGGTGTAAAATCAGCTTTAGAAGATTTGAATAAATAATAATAATAATAATAATAATAATAATAATAATAAAAGACAGTTTATTTGTTTTCAATTATTCCATAAATCCATGTTATTCCTTCTTATAGTAAAAGATCATTATTAAACTTCTCCTTTGTTCCAGCTTCTGCCTTAAACATTCACATGTTGATTTTATTTGATTAACTGAACCAACAGAGAGTTCAGATTATTAATGGTCATTTTATCCTTATCCTTAACTCTTGCAGTGTTTTCTTTACAGGAGGAAACACTGAATTAACACAATGTGAATATTCAACAAAATTTAAATATGTTTTATATATTCAACAAATCAAAATAACTATTTAAAGACATGTTAAAATACATTATATCCAGTTGCATGACATTGACTTTTTGTCTTGTGGCTTCATTAAGATGTGAACATGATTAACTTATGAGTGTAATATAAAAACATTAAATGTAAAACATTTGTGCTGGATCAAGTGCTATTCCCTGCACTCATAAAAATGAACTTTCACTGTTGTTAGATTTATTAAACCGACCCTTGTTCACAGTACATAAAGAATGCAAGTGACTAAATTAACGCAAGTTTACTATGTTATTTAAACAAAAATTTAGTAGCATCTACTTTACTTAACAAGTGTTTAATCTGTCAATTTAACATTGTTAAGTAAAACGCAAATCCAATTAAATTGGACCTTTCGCGGGTGCCGTATTTTCTCGCGGGAGGCGGAGTAACGGACGAAAGCGCGAAGAACGAACTGAGAAGAAATCTTAATCGCCATCTTTTTTTTTTCAGGTGTGAATATTTCATTATAATTCTTTACCATCCTGATCAACACTGACTATACAAAGTGGTGTAGGTGTCCTGAGAGTTTTATGATTTAAACTTACCAGTCTATTTTGGAGTCTGTGGCGTTTAGTGTTTTTTTTTTAAATATTATTTTAGGCACATTTTATGTTAACTCGCGTTTCTTAAGGCAAGCATGTGGCAGTGTAAAGACTGTAAAATAACCGTGTCAGCTAGATCTCAGTTGTTGAAACACTATAGATTAGTGCATGGATATTATGGTCATGGTAATCGTTTCCCGTTCTGACCATCTTAACCGTTCACATGCCAAGGAGACCACTGGATTGTCTGTGAATTTAGCTACGTTCAGCTGTCATGTGTGTTCTTGCAGCAACATAGCGTCAACACGTGAGTATTTTAGTCACATCAATAACCATCTAAAAAACAATGAAACGGTGTGTTGTATGTTTGAACACTGCTCTTTTCAGACAAATGTGTGTGGCACATTTAAGTCCCATAAAAATAGGAAGCACAATCCTTATTCTCTAACCAGGAGTCGTTAGAGAAAGTGGTACTCAGAATTTCTCAGATGAATTCAGTGATGATGAATTGCCAGCAGAAGAGGGGAATGAAGATGTTTCAGGTAGTGTGGAAATTGTCACAGACGGACAAGATTTGTCCAAGACCATAGAGCTAAAATTCGCATCAATTTTGCTAAAACTTGAAAATTATTTTCATGTTCCTAGTAATGCCATTGATGAACTTATAACAGATTTGCAGTACTTGATCAGTTCTGCAGCAGTATCCTTGTCAGCTCAAATTATTCTTGATACCTTTCAGAAACATGATCTTTATGTGGATCAGCTGGTCATAAAAGAGCTGATCAGTTCTTTGTCATGGTGCAATCCTCTGTTGAAAGCTACAGCAAAAGATGATCCTTTAGCCACTGCTTTCAAGTGCATTAAATATTACAGAGAGAATTTTGAGATAATTGATCCCATTGAAATAATTCTTCAGTCTGAAAAAAACAGATCTTTCCAATATATACCCATCTTAAAATCATTACAACAGCTGCTCAGTCAGAAAAAGCAGATGGCCAGCTCTAATTTGTGAATATGAGGTAAATATGATGTTATAACTGATATGATGTTTCTTTAGTAGTTTTAAATAGTGTAACAAATAGTAATTAATTTCCCTTATGTCAAATTTTGCTTTAGTTATTCATACCATGCAAGGTTAGCCAAAGTGCTGTTTTGTGTTTAGATGTCATTGAATAACCCTGAATATATTTCTAAACATGAAGGCTATCCTTAGTATAAGCTTATGTCTCTTAAATCTGTAGATTGCTGCTGAATTCACTCGAATCACCACCGTCCCACTAATTCAGACATTTATGGCAAAACTGGATGGTTACACAAGCAAACTGGCCAGCATCTACCGAAGAAAAGGAGGAGTTGCAGGGCATAAAATTCGCAAACTTATGGCTGCCGCTGACCAGGTTTGTGATTTGTAATTATGATGCTTGTAAATCATTTTCAATTTAGCATGATATGTCATCGTCTCTAACTTAATGTCTGTATTCTTCTACAGAATGATACCATCTCAACTTGGAGAGCTTGCATTCTCAGAGCACTTTCTGCATATCTTAATGAAGATTATGAAAAGCTCATGAAGGAGTATGCAGTAAGTGGCATTCTTTTGAGAATATTTAAAGTAAAAATACCCCCCAAAATCACTAGACAATACAATACAGCGCTTATATTTGGGCAAAATTCACATAATGTAGTCAAGAAATATAAATGTACAAAGTATATTTAACTCAAAAAACATAAACAAAGTAAAGTAGTCTTTTAATGAAGCAAACTGAATAGTTTGATGAGTAACTCGGGTGCAGTTGCAGTAGCATCAGTGGTGCTTTATCATTGCTGGTGGCTTTATTGTTCCTTGAAATCTAGTGTGATTTTTTTTTTTCCTGGGCAACTCATTGGTGTGAAACATTATGGGCAATTGATACAGAATTCTCAGATTATTTGCTTTTTCTGGATGTGATCTATCATCTAAGTGATAAATTTGCAAAATGCATTTGTTGGTGCAGTTAAAATGACTGAATAGTGTTACTCTTTTTGTGTTTTTTAGGATACCGACATTGCGAATGCTGAGAGAAACATGGCTGATACAGTCATTGGAATTTACATCATCAGGCCTGAAGATGCAGAACTCTGTGATACACCATCAGATGTTGGACTAATTGTTGAGGGAGTGAAAGTGCTTCAGGAGCTTGGCGATGTCACCAAGGCTTGTGCTCTTCTATTGGGAGTCATATACAGCTTGAATCTCAGCTATCCATCAGACCTGAAGTACACTTTCGAATTTTTTCAGAAAGTGTTACTGGGACTTGGTGCAAAGAAACTTTCACACAAAATACAGGTTCTCAAAAACAAACTTGTTGATTGAGTCAGTACATCGTCATTTATCTTGCACTTTTAAGTTTTCACAATTTTTTTTTTTGACACAAAAAAATAGTCTCAAAATCAGAATTTTTTTGTGACAAACTCTTGTTCACATTTAAAATGTGTTTGTGTTTTTTAAAAATTAGGGAGTGGTTGCAATGTTTCCTTAATGGTTAATGGCACTAAATGGCACTTCTGTTAATGGCACTAAAATTTGAAATCTTGAAAGTGGAGTTCTGCAGCTTTTGAGCAGAGTTGTTTTATTGCTTTTAGGAACTGTGGATTTTAAGTAGTGTTTGTGGTTGTTCACCAAAAATTAGAGGCCAGTTTTAATGTTCCCTTTACCGATGGCTCAAAAGATATAGGAAAAATTGAGTGCTGCAGTATTTTGTGGAACGCTGTCTTGAACAAACTTTTATGTATTTTTTTTTCTAAGTAAAATTGTTTATTATAATATTAGAAGGCATTTGGCCATTGTAAGAACTTGGGAGGAATGTTTTGTTATTGACCAGAATGTTGTGTTTTTTAAAAATTTTGTTTTATTTTTAAAACAAATTGTGACATTTAAGCTGTTTGTGGTTTACAAAAACAGGCCGGTTTTTGATGTTACCTTCACTGATTGCACAAATTATCGGAAATATCAGAAATGGAGTTATGGAGTTTATTTAATATAGTATGTTTTCTATATTTTTTATATGTTTCTGGTAAATTTATTACAATCTTTTGAAGGCAGTTGCACTATAAGACATTGTAAAGAATGTTTATTATTAACCAGAAAGATGTTGTCTAATTGTTTCTAAAGACCTGTTGAATGGAAATTGTTGCACAGTTTCTTAGCAGTTGTATATTGCAAGACCTTGAAGAGCAAATAAATGCATTTTGTTTCAGAAAATATGCTTGTGATAATTTTTCACTTGTAGATCAACTAGTTTAAGTAAATAAAATCAATTAAAAAAGTTTTCACCTGCCACACTGAATGTTCGTAAATGTAACATAACATTATTAAGTAAAATGTTCATATAACTAATTTGTAAAAATGACAAATCTTAATGTTTTGTATTTACTCAAAGAAATGTCAACTTCACCTACATTTTTTTTGTTCATACAACTAAACCACTAATCGTAGAAACTACTCAACATAGTTGCGTGGAACCACTTGACACTGTTTTTTTATGTAAGTCCAACAAATCATTTTTTTGAGTGTGTGCTACTGATTAATATTATGTATCAGTGTATTAGTTTTAAAAACGGTCATTTTTAGTTGTCTACATACTACACTTCTGAACAAAATCTTAAGAAACATCACAATTATTCGCATTTTGCGCTGGTGGATAATAACCAGGCCATCAGTACTGCTTCAAAATGCCAAAAGAAGAAACGAGCAAGAGACAAAAAACAAAGAGCTGGAAATTTACTGAAAAAGTTAAAAAGCCTTAAAACATTAAAATACAGCTTTTATGTCATTGTCCTTCAGGCAGTCACACTGTCATGACCTCCTGATGGCAAAGGCAAAAGGCTTTCTGTCTTTGAACGTGGCAGGATTGTTGAGCTGCACAAGCAAGCGCTCTCACAACGCATCATCACGGCTGAGGTTGGACGCAGTAAGACAGTCATTTTAAATTTCTAAAAAGGTCCTGAGAGTGATGGGACAAAAAAGTGGAAGACCCAAAAAAATTTCACCTGCAATGAGCAGGAGGATCTGACAGGCTGTCCATCAAGACACAGGCCGATCGTCGACCTAAATTATGACTCGTACTCGATGCTGACTGCAGCCCGATAACCATAGGATGGCATCTGTGAGAGAAGGGCTTAAAGAACAAAAAATGTCTTCAAAGGCCACGTCTCCTCCCACGCCACAAACTCGTCCATTTGGAATTTGCAAGGAATCACCAAACATGGGACACTGAAAAGTGGAAGAAAGTTTTATTCTCTGACAAGAAAAAATTTAACCATGATAGTCCTGATGGCTTCCAACGTTACTGGCATGACAAGGAGATCCCACTAGAGATGTTTTTATCATAGCACAGTGGAGGAGGCTCCATCATGATCTTGGGTGCTTTTTCCTTTAATGGGAAAATGGAGCTTCAGGTTGTGCAGGGGTGTCAAACGGCGGCTGGCTATGTGGACATGATGCAGCGGGCATCCCTCTTGACTGAGGACCCTCATCTATGCGGTAATGACTTGGTCTTTCAACAAGACAATGCTACAGTTCATAATGCCCACCTGATGAAGGACTTCTTCCAGGAGAACAACATCGATATTTTGAACCATATTGCATGTTCCCCTGATCAAAATCCCATTGACAACGTTTGGGGATAGATGCCAAGGGAAGATTACAAAAACGGATGTTAGTTCCAGACCGTGGATGCCTTTCATGAAGTCATCTTCACCACATGGAACAACATTCCCACCAGCCTCCTGGAAACAGTCGCATCAAGCATGCTGAAATGAATGAGTGAAGTGATCAACAAGAACGGTGGGGCTGCTCACTACTGGGTCTTTGTTTTACACTTTTAATTCTTTTTTTGGCCTAGGGTCTTAAACCTTTGATCAGCTGATGAACAGCCTGTTTCAGTTTAAATTCAGTTTTCACTAAATTCCCTGCTCTCTGTTTGTCTCTTGCTCTTGTTTCTTCTTTTGGTATTTTGAAGCATTACTTACAACCTGGTTACGATTCACCAGCACGAAATGTGAATTATTGTAATGTTTCCCCCGGTCTTGAGATTTTGTTCAGGAGTGTATTAAAAAATTCTTTTTTCTTATATCTACTAGAGAAAAATCATGCAACCTTAGAGCCAAGAACTACATGCTGATTTATTATAATAATATAAATGAAGAACCCATAATACTGAGTTAAGAAGCTGCAGAACACGACTCTGAATTTTCCCTGTTTACATGTTGATGTTCCTTTTGGACTTAAGTCACTGATTCTGAATACGGCCCACTGTAATAGTTGTGACTCTTGAACACTATTTCTGTAACTTTAATGTTCATTATGACTTCACCACTTAAATATCTGTGTTTTAATGTAGATCATGAAGCTGAGAATAGTGATGACACCATTACAGCTGATCAGAAGACAGTTATACTGACAGGTATGATAATAATGTGACAGAACTGTAATTTCAGTGATGAACACAGTCATAAATAACATCCAAGTGGATTTACTGTCATTGTTTACAAAGAGAACAAAGAACCAGAGTGTGATGCTGATACCATGTCTCTATACACATCTGTACATCTCTCTCTCTCTCTCTCTCTCTCTCTCTCAGACAGTGTGAGGTTGGTGAATGGTGGAAGTCGCTGTGCTGGGAGAGTGGAGGTTCTTCATGATGGACAGTGGGGAACAGTGTGTAGTTCTGCCTGGGATATGAAAGATGCTGCAGTGCTGTGTAGAGAGCTGCGCTGTGGGGAGGCTGTAGAGATTAGATATCAGGCTGATTTTGGACGAGGATCAGGAGAAATCTGGATACGTGATGTGTACTGTAGAGGATCTGAGTTGACGCTGAACAATTGTAGCTCACAAGGGAAGCATGACTGTGATCATGGTGATGATGCTGGAGTCACCTGTTCAGGTAAAGTAATATATTTAAAAAAATATATATATACAAATGGTTAATTATTAGCATGACTGTTTTTTTTTTTTATTTTGATTTTAATGATATTATTATTTTGAATAACTATTCATCATTTTATGTATTTTTTATTTGCTTTATTAAAAACATATTTCAACTACACTGAAATGTTCTCTTGAAAATATATGTTCTTATAATTTACACAACTAATTAAAACACAGGACATATAAAGCCGAGACTCACTGCTGGTCCTCACCGGTGCTCTGGGAGAGTGGAGGTGTTTCATGGAGGTTCCTGGTCCACAGTGTGTGATGCTGACTTTGACCAGCAGGATGCAGAGGTTGTGTGTCGAGAGCTGGACTGTGGGATTCCTGTGAAGGTTCTGGGATCAGCTGCTTTTGGACGAGGGGAGGGTCAGGTGTGGACAGAGGAGCTTCAGTGTAGAGGAACTGAATCTGACATTACCTTCTGTCCAACATCATCTTCACTCAAACACTCACACTGTTCCCATGACAACGATGTGGGATTAA
>NC_080728.1:23154369-23186869 GCF_019097595.1 Hemibagrus wyckioides
TGAAGTGGCTCGTATTACCTGCACAGGTGGGTGGATTCAGACTTTTCTGGTTCTGTACATTGAGATAAACTGCAATGTTTCACTGTGAAAAATTTATCATTAATGTTGCAGAAATATAAAGTGTATCTGTCAAAAAAGTAAGGTTAAAAGTCTGATCTGAGAGAGAAACTTGCATTAATAAACTTTTCATTAATGCATGGATTTTATTAATGCAGATGATGGAAAGTCTCCATGTACACAAGAAAACTGCTCTTCACTTCCCTCTCAGAAACACTGCTCAAGTAAGAGAAGCTTTTATTACTGTAGTTCAGTTGGATTTGATAGACAGAAGAGATTTCCTCATGTATTCCTGAAATCATATTCTGTAAACTTTTGTGTATTTAGTGTACATTTGGTAAAAAACAATCCAACAGAGATAGAAGCAGTAAACAGAACCCAAAAGCTGATCTTACTTCTTCAAATGATTTTATTCAGCAGCCAATTAATTTATTTATTATTCATCAAAGTTAGCAGCAGAATTTCAGGATGTTTGTAGTTAGTTGGTTCAAGATTCTATGTGCAGCACTCCACAAAAGCTGTTTTTGGTAAACTAGACCATGTTGAGTATAATATAAGGTGAGATGATCATGGTGTTGTAGTGAGCTGTGTGACTGGAGCTGTTATTCAGTGTTGGTGTGTTTCCTCTTGTGTGATGTGTGTGATGTAGAGCACTGGTCTCTCAGGCTGAGTGGAGGAAAGGGAAGCTGCTCTGGGAGGTTGGAGGTGTATCATAACTCTACGTGGGGCTCCGTTTGTGATGATCGGTGGAACATCAGGAACGCTCAGGTGGTGTGCAGACAGCTGGGCTGTGGGTCGGCGCTGAGTGCTGATAGGAATGTTTGGTTGGGTTCTGGTGAAGGGACTATCTGGATGAACAGAGTGAAGTGTCGAGGGGATGAGATTCACCTGTGGGACTGTCATCATTCCCTGAAGAACCACACTGACTGCTCTCATGCTGGAGTCACCTGTGCAGGTCAGAGGGGTGTGCTAACTTTTCAGCTTTCTGTCTCAGTGATAAGACTTGATAACTTTTATTTAGAATCTTAGATGTTTGATTGAAAGCTCAGACCCTAAACTGTAAAACACTGATCAGCATGTCATAAACCTTATTCAGGGACACTTTATTTTTATTGTGTGATAGAAAGTGTTTTTCTTTCTGTGAATACAGACACATCCACCATGTCCACTGCTACACCCACCACCACCACCACCACCACCACCTCCACCACCACCAAATCAGGTATGTGTATTTGTTAGAATACAATATTTGTTACTGTTCATCATTTTTCTAAATATTTCTGATCACAGCGTCGTATCAAGATCCTCTTCTGTGTTTTTGACCTCAGTAAGTCCACCCACCCCTCCACTGGTTCTCTTTGTGTTGGGAACGCTGCTCTTCCTGGCCTTAGTGCTTCTGCTGGTACTGTTTTACCAGAACAGAGTTCTCAGAAGAGGTACCACACTTTCACAAATTTTCTAATTATATTATTTAAAAATTCATATTTTATTAACATTATTTATAATCATTCCTACTGTAAATGCATTTTATTCTATTCATTCATATTAATGTATTATTATTATTATTATTATTATTATTATTATTATTATTATTATTATTCCCCACTCCCAGTTGTCTCTAGGACGAGGCGTAAGACTGAGTCTGAGGCAGTCTATGAGGAGATCAACCACAGATACATGGCTAGAAGAATCACGAGCTTCACTCAAAGAGGTGAGTGATATGTGGACTGTTCTACATCACACTTATTGTATTCTATTTAAACTTCTAGCTGAAATTCACTGCATGGAAATGATCAAATCCCTCAATACAGAATACACACCTCAATGTAAACTCAGTGATTAGAGCAATATTTTCCCCCAAATCCAGTGTGATTTATTTCTTTAAAATAAATAAATAAAAATAAGCTCAATGTGTGTGAGAGGAAATGTGCAGTTAGAGTACATGTGGTGTAGAGACAGGATTCTGCTGATAAACATCTATTAAAGCTTCTGATTTAGTGTGTGTGTGTGTGTGTGTGTGCGTGCATGTGTGTGTCTCTCTGTGTGTCTCTCTGTGTGTGCATGCATGTGTGTGTATCAATTTATTAATAACCAAAAATAATAACCGTGTGTGTGTGTGTGCATGATTTTTTTTTTTCAGTAAAAGTTTGCTTCTCATTACCGTCTCGGGTAAGCATGTGACTGCTTTCCTGTACAGGTGCATACCCCTCATCTCCCTCCCGGTGTGTGTATATGTCATTTATACTGAATAAATAAAAATAACCTAAATGTGTGAGAGGAAATGTGCAGCTAGAGTTCATGCTTTGATAAATATCTTTTCAGGGGTCACAATTGGATGAATGTGTGTATGTCTTCTATACAACTGTGCTTCTCTCTACTGTGTGTGTGTGTGTGGGGGGGGGGGGGCTTGTGCTGACTTGTCAGTATGTGTCTTCATAAAAAAAAAGTCCTCATAAACCATGGTGGTTACTGGGTGTCCAGATAAATGCTTGAATCTGTGTGGTTCCTGAATATGAGCATGGGTACCCTCTCTCCCTCTGTGTGTGTGTGTGTGTGTGTGTGTGTGTGTGTGTGTGTGCGCATGCATCTTAGTGGTTTCCTGTACAGGTGCATACCGGTGTGTGTCATATACCCTCACTAAATAAAAATATCCTAAATGTGTGAGAGGAAATGTGCAGCTAGAGTTTATGCTTTGATAAATATCTTTTACATCTGTAATTAGTTTGTGTGTAGCTATGTGATGCCAGACAGGGAGGGGGTCAATGGTCACAATTGAATGAATAATGGGTGTCTGTGTGTCTGTGTGTGTGTGTGTGTGTGTGTGTGTGTGTGTGTGTGTGGATCCATGCATCTCACTGCTTTCCTGCACAGGTACAGCCCTGTTCTGGTGTGTGTACATGTTATTTACACAGAATAAATAAAATAACCTAAATGTGGTAGAGGAAAAGTGCGGCTAGAGGTCATGTGGGGTAATGTAGTATTTTTTTTTATTTATTTATTTTGTGTGTGTGTGAGAGAGAGAGATTTAGTAACTAAAAATAAAACATTTTGTTTGTGCACATGTTTTTCTTCTGTAAAAGTATGTTTCTCTCTACAATGTGTGAGATTTTCTGGACAGGTGCACCACCTCCCTATCTGTATGTGATTTTATTACAAATAGCTAAAAATAAAACAATTGTCCCCCTAAACCATGGTGGTTACTGGGTGTCCAGATAAATACTGTGTGGTTCATGAATGGGACCATGCTTGTGTGTGTGTATGCATGTGATTGTGTGATTGCTTTTCCTGCACAGGTGCATACGCCTATCCCTCTCCCGGTGTGTGTGTGTGTGTGTATACATATACACACACAAGTGCTGACTTGTATGTGTCTGAATGTGTGGTTTTGTGATGTATATTTTAGTGGATGGATGTTAGGAAAAGTGAGTCCTCATAAACCATGGTGCTCCCTGGGTGTCCAGATAAATGTTTGAATCTGTGTGTTTCCTGAATGGGAGCATGAGTCTGTGTGTGTGTGTGTGTGTGTGTGTGTGTGTGTGTGTGTGCATGCATAAGAGTGATTTCCTGCAATAAAAATATCCTAAATGTATGAGTGGGAATCTGCAGTTAGAGTTCATGTGAGGTAATGTAGTGTATTTATTTTAAAGGTGGGCTGTGTGTTTGTGTGTGTGTACTTTCCTGGACAGGTGTATCTTCTTCTCTCCCTCTGTGTGTCATATATGATTAATAACTAAAAATAAGAGACACAGTTCTGCTGATAAACATATATTAAAGCTTCTGATTTAGTGCAGGTGTGTGTGTGCACTTTTTTGCAAATGTGCATCCCCCCTCTCTCCGTGTGTGTGTGAGATTTATGACAACTACCTAAAAATAAAAATTTAGTGTATGTGTATTTTAGTGGATGGACGTTAGGAAAAAATGAGTCCCCATAAACCATAGTGGATACTTAGTGTCCAGATAAATATTTAAATCTGTGTGATTCCTGAATGGGAGCATGGGTCTGTGTGTATGTGTGTGTGTGCACGCATGTGTGAACTTTTTTCTGCACAGGTGCACCCCCCCCTTCCTTTGTGAGTTTGTGTGTGAGATTTAAGTATAAATCTCACCGACTAGTTTTGCAAAATCGCAGAAAAATGCCCAAAATTGAAGGCAATTCAGAGCTTGTGTACATGAGTGACAATCGTGCAGTGTGAATTACCAAAGCCACGATCTGACTGGGTTGACCGCTGCCCTGTATCTCACGCTCTCATTGGCTGTAGGTCATCACAGAGGTATTTTTCAGTCAGAACTTCTTTCACATTGCACGTTTTTGAGTCACCGACAGGGCCAGATATTTAGCATGCCAGATATAATCCTGCAGTGTGAAAGGAGTTCTGACTGAAAAATACCTCGGCAATGACCTACAGCCAATGAGAGAGTGAGATACAGGGCAGTGGTCAGTTAGAGGAGGAGATATAGACCACAATATCAGCAAGCATGGGTTCAGCTGGAGTGTCTTGCGAGAACTCTGATCTTATATGTGATCATTATTTCGGTTCTCACGTATGTTTGGTTGTGAAAAGCAGTTTGCAGACCAGACCGAGTTGTTGGCGATTCTTTCTATTGTGAAGTCATGCAGTGTGAAAGCTCCTGTCACCGATCCATCATGCAGTGTGAACACAGCAAAGACTGAGTGCTAACACAGATAGTGCTGTAGTGTGAAAACAACCGTGATCTGATCACTTTGAATGTATGTAGTGATGTTTTTTGTACATTGTCATTTTGCATTGTGTCATCAAATACACAGTGTAGAAACTGCCACTTCAGTAAACTTTAAATATCTTTAAATATCTGTGTTTTGGTGTAGAGGATGAAGCTGAGAATTATGATGACGCCATTACAGCTGATCAGAAGTCAGTTATACTGACAGGTATGATAATAATGGGACAGTATTGCATCCACAAGCATCCAAATGATCATTAATGACATTAATGTGGATTTAATAGCTTTTATCTCTACGTTCTGACAGAGGACGTGTCCGAGAACTATGATGATGCAGTTACCACTGAAACAAACCCAAACATCATCACAGGTCAGTTATGTTTACTTTTACATTTACACAATAATTAACAATCTTTTTGGTTTAGTTACGTACATTTTAGTACACGCTGTTAAATTTGCATTCTGATTGGTCAGTAGGTGTTGACAACAGCAGCTCTGACAGTACTGCAGATGTAAATTACAGGTTTCTATTAATGAACTTGATCCAATACATTGTGGTTTCTATAATAACAGTTTATTCAGAGGGACTCCACATATATTTATTAAAAAATGTTTTTATTTTCCGAAAGGATCATTTTAAAATAGCTAAAAAATAAAAAAAACTATGGCATATGGCTCTTTTATAAATGTTGTACTCATTAGCAAGTTTCAGTGGTATTAGAGTAATAAGCCCCTGGGGAACATCCTTTTACACAGGGATGGATTTAGGGGATGCTCCTCCCCCTAAAGCTCACCTCTTACTTTTTTAAAACCCAATAATGATGTACATTAATTAAATAAATCTGAAGGCCTACATGGGAAAATACAGATGATTAACATCAACACCTTGTTTGATGTGTTTGATTTAAGTCACACTATGACTTATGAGTTCATGCAAAAAATAATACCCATGATTGTTTCATGATATTTTATTGCCACAATCCACCATAAAATCTGCCATAAAATACCTTTAGAACAGTTTTACTGAAAATAATTTCAAATATAAATTGAATTTAAATTGAAATTTAAATCCAGGACTGCTGTTATGGGAAAATGGTCAGCTTTGGTCACAGTAACTCTGCTTCATCACACCACCCTGTAACTCAGTATTTTACTATAACAGCAACACACACAGTGGTTTATTACTGATTCATTTATTTGTTCATTAGACAGTCCAGAAGATTATGATGTCATCACTGAGGAACAGGATGTAGGAGAGACAGAAGGCGAGTGCAACAGAATAAAGGATTAGATTATATATGATTATATTATATATAATAAATATCAACTTTCAGAACAGTTTTTATGACAAACCTTATTTAACATGTGCATTTATTAAACAGTTCAGACTCAACTTTATATTTATGTTTGTTTTTTTTTTACTTCCACACTTCAGTAAACACGATCTTGGAATGGAATCTATTAATTCAAATTCAAATTTTATTTGTCACATACATTTACATACACAGTATGACATGCATTGAAATGTTTTTTTTTTTCACGACTGTCCGGCATGTAAACATTTATAAAAAGTATGTGAGAAAGAGATCCATAAAAAATAAAGATAAAAATAAAATTAGAGTATCTTTAAAGTATAAAAATAGAAAATAGAATATAAAGTAAAATAAAATATAATATAGATAAATAAAAATAAAATAAAAATATGAAAATATAGGTGTAAATAAAAATATAAATAAAAAAAAATAAAAATATGAAAATGAGTATAAAAATATGAAAATATAGGTGTAAGTAGATAAATAAATATATACATATACACTAAACAAAGTGGTATATACACATATATACACATAAATGCAGACATGAACATGAACAAAACATGAACATGAACAAAAATTCCCATAAACACACTCCTAAACCTTGTGGACAGCCGTCCTAGAAGAGTTGAAGCTGTTATAGCTGCAAAGGGTGGACTGATGTCATATTGAACCCTATGGATTAGGGAATAGGTGAGCGAATACTTTTGGCAATATAGTGTATGTGTATATGGCATATATTGAGGTGATCCAGTGTTTATCATTAAAGTGTCCATGTGCTGGAATTATTGTATAAACATTTCACAGGAAAATATCAATATCAATACTATATGTATTTTGTTTGTTAAATTTGAAAATATGAAATTTGATGGACATCCTTATCATATCATATTCACATGGCCTGTGTTAATTTCAAGAAAACTGATCTGATAAATGTCCTCTATTCTCTTCATTTATTGTTGAAATATCAGAGAAATCCTACATAGTGCATCATTTACTGTATTTTAAGGTGTTACAAAACAATTACTATTAATACAATATAAATGATATATTAAAGAAGTAAATGTGTTTATTTTACAGAATATGATGATGTGGAGGAGAAATCTCAGAAAGACAGGGACCATGTGACTGAGACACGCCCCCAAAGGCCTTTTCTCAGGAAATTACATTTCAACTTTTATAAACACAAAAAATGATTTTATTTTACTTCCAATAATTTCATTCATTCTGAACCATGTTCATTTTCTCACCTTGTTATTAGCAAATAGATTAGGGAGAGTTAAATCACCTCCATTATTACTGAACCAAATGTTTCCAGCTTTCCTTTTACAACACATTTAGTGCTATAAGTCATAGTAAGCTTAAATATCACTGACACACCATAACTTATAATTTTACATACATAACGTAAAATTATATCTTCTTCTTCTTCTTTCGGCTTTTCCCTTCAGGGGTTGCCACAGTGAATCATCTCTCTCCACCTATCCCTATCTTCTGCATCCTCAACACTTGTACCCACTAGCTTCATATCCTCATTTATTACATCCATATTCCTCCTCTTTGGTCTTCCTCTTTTCCTCCTGCCTGGCAGCTCCATGTCCAACATTCTCCTACCAATATATTCACTCTCCCTCCTCTGGACATATCCAAACCATCTTAACCTGGCCTCTCAAACTTTGTCCCCCAAACGTCCAATATGAGCTGTCCCTCTGATGTCCTCGTTCCTAATCCTGTCCAACCGTGTCCCTCCCAAAGAGAACCTCAACATCTTCAGCTCTGCTACCTCCAGCTCTGACTCCTGTCTCTATCTCAGTGATACTGTCTCTAAACCATACAGCATGGCCAGTCTCACCACTGTCCTGTACACCTTCCCCTTGATCTCACTGAAATTTTTCTATCACACAGAACTCCCGACACCTTTCTCCACCCATTTCAACCTGCATGCACTCGCTTCTTGACCTCTTTCCCACACTCTCCATTACTCTGGACTGTTGACCCCAAATACTTAAACTCCTGTACGTTCTTCACCTCTTCACCCTGTAATCTTACTGTTCCACTTCCCTCCCTGTCATTCACACACATGTACTCAGTCTTACTACGACTGACTTTCATTCCTCTTCTCTCCAGCACAAACCTCCACCTCTCCAGGTTTTCCTCCACCTGCTCCCTGCTCTCACTACAGATCACAATGTCATCTGCAAACATCATTGTCCAAGGAGACTCCTGTCTGACCTCCTCTGACAACTGGTCCATCACCATAGCAAACAGGAAGGGGCTCAGAACCGATCCCTGATGCAGTCCCACCTCCACTCTGAACTCCTCTGTCTGCCCTACAGCACACCTCACCACTGTCCTGCTCCTCTCATACATGTCCTGCACCACTCTGACATACTTCTCTGCTACTCCTGACTTCCTCATACAGTACCACAGCTCTTCTCTTGGCACCCTGTCATACGCTTTCTCCAAGTCTACAAACACACAGTGCAACTCTCTCTGACCATCCCTATACTTCTCCATCAACATTCTCAGAGCAAACATTGCATCTGTTGTGCTCTTTCTGGGCATGAAGCCATACTGCTGCTCACAAATTTCCACTACCTTCCTTAACCTAGCTTCCACTACTCTTTCCCAGAGCTTCATTGTATGGCTCATCAACTTTATCCCCCTATAGTTGCTGCAACTCTGCACATCACCCTTATTCTTAAAGATTGGCACTAATACACTTCTTCTCCATTCCTCAGGCATCTTCTCACTCTCTAAAACCCTGTTAAACAGACTAGTTAAAAATTCCACTGCTGCCTCTCCTAGACACTTCCAGACCTCCACCGGGATGTCATCAGGACCAACTGCCTTTCCACTTTTCATCCTCTTCAAAGCCTTCCTGACTTCATCCTTTCTAATCTTATCTACTTCCTGTTCCACAGAGTTCACCCCTTCTACTCCTTCTTCCCTCTCATTTTCCTCATTCATCAGCTCTTCAAAGTTCTCCTTCCATCTCCTCTGTACACTCTCCTCACTTGTGAGCACCTTTCCATCTCTATCCTTAATAACTCTAACTTGCTGCACATCCTTCCCATCTCGATCCCTCTGCCTAGCTAACCTGTACAAGTCCTTCTCTCCTTCTCTAGTGTCTAACCTAGTGTACAACTCATCATACGCCTTCTGCTTGGCCTTAGACACCTCCCTCTTCACTCTGTGCTGTAACTCCTTGTATTCCTGTCTATTCTCTTCAGTCCTGTCCATGTCCCACTTCTTCTTGGCTAACCTCTTCCTCTGAATACTATCCTGAACTTCCTTATTCCACCACCAAGTCTCCTTATCTTCTTTCCTCCTTCCAGATGACACACCCAGCACCTTTCTTCCTGCCTCCCTGATCACTTCTGCTGTAGTTTCCCAGTCATCTGGCAGCACTACCTGACCACCCAGAGCCTGCCTCAACTTCTGTCTAAATTCCTCACAACATTCCTCCTTTTTCAGCTTCCACCACTTGGTTTTCTTCTCCATCTCTATTTTTGACCTCTTCTTACAGACCATCAGATTCATCCTACACACCACCATCCTATGCTGTCTGGCTACACTCTCTCCCACTACCACTTTACAGTCACTAATCTCTTTCAGATTGCCTCTTCTACATAGGATGTAGTCTACCTGTGTGCTCCTACCTCCACTCTTGTAAGTCACTCTATGCTCCTCCCTCTTCTGAAAATAAGTTTTAACCACAGCCATGTCCATCCTCCTAGCAAAGTCCACTACCATCTGTCCTTCAAGGTTCCTTTCCTTAATTCCAAACTTGCCCATCACCTCCTCATCACCTGTGTTCCCCTCACCAACATGTCCATTAAAATCTGCTCCTATCACCACTCTCTCTCCTGTGGGAATACTCTCTATCACCTCATCTAATTCACTCCAGAATCTCTCTTTCTCCTCTAACTCACAACCTACCTGTGGGGCATAACCACTAACAACATTCAACATCACCCCTTCAACCTCTAACTTCAGACTCATCACCCTGTCTGACACTCTCCTCACCTCCAGAACATTCCTCACAAACTCCTCCTTCAGGACCACACCTACCCCATTTCTCTTACTATCCACACCATAATAAAACAGCTTGAATCCTGCTCCTATACTACGAGCCTTGCTCCCCTTCCGCCTGGTCTCCTGTACACACAGTATATCCACCTTCCTTCTCTCCATCATATCAGCCAGCTCTCTATCTTTCCCTGTCATAGTACCAACATTCAGAGTTCCTATTCTCAGTCCTACATTCTTACCTTTCCTCTTCTCTCTGTCTACGCACTCTCCTTCCTCCTCTACGTCTTTGACCAACAGTAGCCCAGTTTCCACCAGCGGCCTGTAGGTCAACGGTGCCGATGGCGGTCGTTGTTAACCCGGGCCTCGACCGATCCGGTATGAAATTTAGAGTACTGATGATTCGCATGATTAAATTTGGCAATGTTTTACGCCGGATGCCCTTCCTGACACAACCCTCTCTATTTATCCGGGCTTGGGACTGGCACAGAAGTCACTGGACTGTGACGCCCATGGCTAGATTATAACTTAAAATTATATGTTTTATTTAAAAAAATTGCCACTTCTGCCCATGCCTCACTCCTACATTTAAAGCGACCACAGGTTTTTCCATACATCACTAATGCCGAGTTCACACTGCAGGATTTTAGCCCTGATTTTCGCCAACTAGTTTTGTGAAATCGCCGACAAATGCCTGAAATTGGATCTCACATGTGATCTTGCGTTATTTCCTTATTATTTCTGGTGTACGTTCGGTTGTGAAACACAGTTTACGGACCAGACAGAGTTGTGGGCGATTCTTCCTATTGTGAAGTCATGCAGTGCGAAATCTCCTGTCTCCGATCCATCTTACAGTGTGAACACAGAGACTGAATGCTAACACAGATAGTGCTGCAGTGTGAACACAGTGATCTGACTGCTTTGAAAATTGTGCAGTGTGAACTCAGCTAAAATTAGCTTCCCTTATCAACCCTACCAAAATAAATATTAAATGCTAATTAATGCTAAATATTAAAGAGCTAAATAAAAATTAATTAATTAATTAATTCATAGAAATAATAAGAAACAAGTATAATATGAAATAACTAAATATTGTGTGCAGTTATTTGAAAACATATGCAAATATGTTACATGTAGTAACAGTAAAGAATGTGTAAACAGAGTGGAATGTGATGTACCATATGTACAGGTGTGTTACATGTAGTAACAGTAAAGAATGTGTAAACAGAGTGGAATGTGATGTACCATATGTACAGGTGTGTTACATGTAGTAACAGTAAAGAATGTGTAAACAGAGTGGAATGTGATGTACCATATGTACAGGTGTGTTACATGTAGTAACAGTAAAGTGCAGAATGACAGACTGGAAGGTTGTGAGTTTGAGTCCCAGGATCATCAAGCTGCCACTGCTGGGCCCTTGAGCAAGGCCCTTAACCCTTAAATGTTCATTTGTATAAAATGAAATAGAAATGTAAGTCCTTTTGTATTAGGGTGTCTGCTAAATACCATGAATGTAAATGTAAGGTGTGTTACATGTAGTAAAGTGCAGTGTTCAGAATGTCAGTGTAGAAACTGAGTCTTTATAGACTCCTAATGGATCTGTGTGGCAGTCATCAGACTGTGGAAGTACTTTCCTGATGGCACAGGCTGAACAGACCGTTAATGGGGTGGATGGAGTCTTTAATGATTTCAGCAGATCTGGTATTGCATTGTTGTAGATGCTGTGCAGAGAGAGAAGAGCAGACCTAGAGATGTGCTCAATCAGACACACCACTCTGCAGGACTTTGCCCTAAATTTCTTTATTAAAAATTTTAAATTGTTGCCTGCCAGATATATGGATCTGTCTTAAATCTATAAACATCTTTCTTTTAATATTCTCAGGGTTTTTGTAAAATAAGTATTTCCTACATGGCTCTTTACAATATATATAAGAAGATATAGGAAGGTGCAGGAAGGTGTTTTACATTATGAAAGCTGTAAGCAGTGGACATGTGCTTTTAGATCACACCTGAATGATAGTAATGTAATTTAACACAAAATGATTGTTAATTACAATAATTATAGTACACTTTTGATGAATTCTGCAGTCTTGATTAATTTTCACCTTTTTCATTATGTTTTTGTATTTTAACTTTGTATATTAACTAAACAATCGATTAAATAAAAGTGCCTTTATAATATAATGTGATGATGTGATTTGAGTGAGTGACTCTAGTAGTGATGAATCTGTGGTCACTGTCATTATAGAACATCTCAGGCAGTGAAAAAAAAATTATACACTGATCAGAAGGTTGTGAATCCAGCACCGCCCTGAGCTTGACCCTAAACCCTGGACAACTCAACCTTATAAGAAAATTATATATAATTAATGAATAAACACACACACACACACAGCTGCTCTCTCTCTCTTTTCTCTCTGATATACAGATTCTTAGACATACACATAGGTATAAAGAGTTTAGCTGGACACCCAGTTACTGCCATGGTTTATGTGGACTCACTCTGTCAGAAATACACACACATTCCCATGCACGGACATGCAAGAACTAAGATGGGAGCACAGATAGCTGATTTGCACTCTCTGAAACAATTTTTTTCCCTTTATGTTTATATTACTCATATATAATGAAAAAGTGCAAGATGTATGTGACCATATCAGACATATCAGGAAATTACGAACCTCAGAACAGGCAGATTAAACTATTCAGGAGTTGTGTGTATTTTTAACTATTTATCACTCTTTCTTACTAATTTCTTACATATTTGTAAAATTTATAATATTAATAATAATAATAATAATAATAATAATAATAATAATACAGCAGCATTCTAACAGCATCCTTAGCAGGTCATTTGAGAAAAAAAAGATTTCATGAAACAGAAATCTCAGTATGGTGAATGGCATATGATCACTCGTGTTCCGCCGCAGACCGAACGGTGTGTAATGTCATATACACAAACCATCACCAACCATCCTGTACACAACGCTAAAAATATTTAGTTATGCAGAAATTATTAATATAGTTAAAATATCGATACTTTTTAGAAAATATCGATACCAAATTTGAAGCTTTTGAGTATCGATATATCAATACTCCAGCATTGATGTGCACATCACTAATGTACACTCCAACAATGAATATAGTGGTGAATTCCTGTGGTAAATAAAATGGCCTGCATCTAAGTCACAAACTCCCCTAGCGATGAACAGTAACTAGAAACAAGCAGAGTTCTTACACCATTCCGTGTTGATGTAGACACACAAGCCACCACCGCGAGTCTTACCGCACAGAGCTGCATTTCTGTTGGCATGAAACGTGGTTAGTAGTTTGCTGGAGTCTGAAGTAGTCCAGTTTATTGTCCAGGGAGCAGACATTGGATAAAAGTATGGAGGGGAGTGCCGGCTGGCTACAGTTTGTTTTTAGCCTAGCACAGACACCAGCACTGCTACCGTTTCCATCGACTCCTCTCCAGGCCACCGGCAAGCCAAAATCACAACGCTTTTTATGTAGATCATCATGCATGTTGTCTGATGCATGAATTCCATATCCTAGTAGTGTCTGCCGGTTGTATACATGAACACCGCTGTATCTGGTGTCCATATGCCATGGTAGTTAGGCTATAAGGTGATAATAGCACCATTTTTAATCCGGAGTGGCCGCTGCGTGCTACTGCCGCACCACCATCTTGGATTTCTGTGTGTTTCTGTGAATAGAATAGAATAGAATAGAATAGAATAGAATAGAATAGAATAGAATAGAATATTTATTGTCTTTGTACAAGTACAGTGACATTTGCTTTGCAATTCCAAGTAAATATGGAGCCTGCTGGTGACATAAATACTTAACCAAATCTAAGGAAAGGAATTTTGTTGTCATTGTATACAATACAATGGAATTCAGTTTGGCAACTTTCAGACAGCTACAAGGACATTTAAACATAAAAACTATGAAAGAAATTTACATTTAGTTAAAAATAAGGATTAAGAATAAACAGTATATTGTAAAAAAAATTATACAAGATTACACAAGTGAAATGCTTTGATTATTCGAATGTATAGTGAGATGTAAATATTGCACATTGTATAAAGTGACAAGTGAAAAAGTGCACACTGTTGTGCATGTAGCAGCAAAGGGTAGGTTTAGTGTAAATTCTCCTTAGTGTTTAACAGCTGGAAGGGGCTGGGGAATAATTGGGGTGATTGAGGAGTTAGGGGTGTGGTGGCAGCTACAGTTTCAGGAAAAAAGCTGCTCTTCAGTCTGTTTGTGTGACTTGATGGCTCTGTACCTCTTTCCGGATGGTAAGGGGACAAACATTCTGTGTCCTGGGTGAGTGGAGCCTTTGATGATGATGCTGCCCTTTGTTTGCATTCAGCTAGCAGAGTGGTTTGAGAGCACAGTGCCTGAGATGCATTGTGCTGGTTTAACTATCCGACACAAATCTCTGCATTTTAGCGGTGCAGCTAACATTCCACACTGTTATACCATGTTATAACATGCTCTCTATGGTGCTGTGCAAGAAATTCACCAGGAGCTGTGTAGGTTGTATGGTGGTGTCATCAGCAAACTTTACTATAGATTTGGAGGATTGGATCGGGATGCAGTTGTGAGTGAAGAGGGTGAACCGGGCTGGGCTGAGCACACAGACTTGTAGTACTCCTGTGTTCAGAACCAGAGTGGAAGAGGTGTGATTGCCTATTCTGACATCTTGCAGTCTGTTCATGAGACAGTCTATGAGCATGAGTGCAGAACTGTTTTGTTGACCAAAATTTGTTAAAGGAAATTGAGATCAAGATTCAAGATTCAATGCTTTTATTGTCATTTCAACCACATATAGCTGATGTAGTACATAGTGAAAGGAAACAGCGTTTCTCCAGGACCTTGGTGCTACTTAAGCATGCAGCATATAGTTGTTCAAACACAAAAACAAGAACACAGAGCTAGGACATAAGTTTGTGGCCTAGCCACATAAAGTGCAAAATGTGCAACTAGGTGCAAACAGAGCAAAGACAAGACAGTGCAGAAACAATAAGTACAAAAAACAACACAAAAACAGGACCCATAGCACCAAAAAAGAACATGTGCAATGGAAAGAAAATGACATAAAATGAAATAATGTACAACTTTAAGAAACTGTAAAAAACAGGTAACTAATAACATACAGTATATGATTGTAATATGTACACTACTCACAAAAAGTTAAGGATATTCAGCGTTCGGGTGAAATTTCAGGATGCACCCAAAATGCACTATAACCTTTACAGGTGAAATTAATTTGACCTTCTTTACACATTTGAATGCACATGTCCAACTGTTCAGTGTTTCAGTACTTTTTGCAGAACTTGCTGTTCTCTAACAAGGTGCATAACAGCAAAATTCACAACTGGTGTTTGATCCATGAATCCACCTATAAATTTTCTGGTTCAATTAGAATTGGTATTTAAACAGTCCTCTTCATCATGCTGTTCACATTTTGACATCATGAGACCAAAATGCCACATCTCACGTTGATGACCGATTCATTGTGAACAGTGCCCTGCGGAACCGGATGATGAATGCCACTCAACTCCAGGCACATTTAAGGGAGGTGAGAGGCACCCAAGTGTTACGTCAGACCATTCGAAACTGTTTGCATCAGCATGGTCTGCGTGCTAGATGACCTGCAAGGGTATCTGCCCACACCACCAGGCACAGGCATCTGGCCAGGGAGCATTTACGCTGGACGAGGGACCGGTGGGCCTCAGTGCTGTTCTCTGATGAAAGTCGATTCACATTGAGCAGAAATGATGGCCGCCAACGATCTTGGAGACGTCAAGGAGAGCGCTATGCATCAGCCACTGTTGTGGTGGTGTTACAGTCTGGGCAGGTGTGTCCACTCAATACAGAACTGCCCTACATCTTGTGAATGGTACAGTGACAAGCCAATACTACCTGAATAACATCATTAATCCAGTCATTGTATCCCTGCATGAACAACACAGGCCTAATTTCATCTTCATGGACGACAATGCTCCAGCTCATCAAGGTCGCATCATTAGGGAACGGCTGCTGGAGGCTGGGGTACCTCAAATGGAGTGGCCTGCACTTTCTCCAGACCCGAATCCCATAGAAAACCTATGGGATCAGCCGAGTCGCCGTGTAGAGGCTCGTAACCCAGCACCCCAGAACCTCAATGGCCTGTGGGCCGCCCTTCAAGAAGAGTGGAATGCCATGCCTCAGCAGACAATAAGTCGACTCGTGAACAGCATGAGACGTCGTTGTCAAGCTGTAATTGATGGTAAAGGGCACGGGACAAATTATTGAGACATTTTTTGTTGTGGTATACCCACCACTGTTGTTGGCTTTTGTTTCAATAAATTGTTTGAGATGAGGAAATCACCATTGCATGCTTCTACTTAAATGCCCTACTTTCATGATATAATATCACTGTAGTGTGAACTTTTTACATTTTCCATAAATTTCACCAAAAAAACAAATATTCTTAACTTTTTGTGAGTAGTGTATATAGCAGCCTGACAACACGTATTGTGCAAAAATGCAGTAGCAGCGGTTGATGTAGTGCAAATAGAAATAAACATAAATATAACAGTGGATGAAATATTAACAAGGGTTGAGGTAATAAGTAATGAGCAATATAAGTCTGTTCACACAGGTGCGAGTGTGTGTGTGTGTGTAAGAGAGAGAGAGTTTTGTACGGTTCAGTCCTGGGTGTTGAGGAGCCTGATGGCTTGATAGAAGAAACTGTTACACAGTCTGGTTGTGAGGGCCTGAATGCTTCTGTACATCTTTCCAGATGGCAGGAAGTGTGAAGAGTGTGTGAGGGGTGTGTCACAGGACGAACATACAAATGCTCTGGAAACTACCTGCGCTAAGTTGGCAGAAAGCAATGCTTGCAAAGCAAAGTTGCTCACTAAAGTTGTAGATCTCGAGTCTTGCAGCTGGCTTAATAACCTAAGAATCATTGGGTTACCGGAATCCATTGAAGGTCCTCGGCCCTCTGCCTTCTTCTCTGAGCTGCTCATGGAAGTGTTTGGGGATGGAGTCCTGGAATCTCCACTGGAATGTGATAGAGCGCACCGGTCACTGTCTGATAAACCGAAACCAGGCCCATTATCGTCCGGATTCATAAATTTCAATTGAAAGAAAAGATCATTTGTGAAGCCAGAGCAAAGAGGGGAAAGCTTAATTACCGCGGCAGTCCTAAAAGACTTGCATCGGTCACTGGTACTTTACGTTCTGCCGAGGATTAAACTCGGTGTGACTGGTACAGTAATTTTTGGTTGGGTCGGTTGGTGACTTAATTTTAGCGTTAGTTAACTGTTTTGATACTTCTATAGACTTCAGTGGCTGCTGTTTGATTGTTGTATGTTAACATACACATGTTCTGGACATTTTAGCCTTATTAATGCATCCTGTTAGCCACGATCACTGCATGAAAAGTGGGATTTTCATCAGTTAACGACACTGTAAATTGCCACAGAATTTCAGGTAAATGACTGTTCACGGGAATGTGCAGGCAGCACAGATAATTGTCGGGAACTGCCAAAAATTGATGTGAAATAGGCTTTGCAGTTGACCCCCCCATGTTCCTATCACCTTGGCCTGGGTTTAGCTTTTATATGTAAATGACTACAGAGAGCTATACAAATGCAAACCAGGGTAGTGTGGGGAGGGGGGACTCACTGATCGAGAGTGGGCTTATTACCCAAATGTAAAGAAAATCTAGTATAAAAAGCTCAGTCTTATTTTAATTATAGATTTTTAAATTGTTGCTTGAATTTTAAATTGAGATTTGTATGTAAGTATGGGTGTGCGGACTACAATCTATTCAGCTGCAGTATGAGAAAGCACACAAACAGAGAAAAACTGTTATGATTGGCTGTGTTTTATGATTGATCGTGTTCAGTATGGACACAAATTTCCTATTGCTGGAATCATATCACATCGCATCTAGTTAGACTAATTACCTTGTGTACCACTAAAAGACACAAAACATTAATAATAATAAACAAATAAGTGTGTGTGTGTGTGTGTGTGTTATATATATATAAAGCATTGAAAACATGGATTTTCTTTATTTTGGTATGGTTGTCTTTGGTATGGTCAGATGTCTTTCCTCACAAACTCCAAATTTCTATGGGTTTTTCACAAAAATGACGGTCTGGATGGGGATGAAGCCAGGAGACTTGTATAATGACATTTAAATTATTACCTTTTGACACAACATGTACAACAATAAACCTCTTGATAATAGCCAGCTGTGGCATGTCTTGGCAAAACAGTCAATCTCAGTTATACAATTTTCAGGGTACATTTGATGTTACATGGTCAACATTGCATTTCTGTCATCCTCATCCAAGATTGTTTGCTGGAATGGAGACAGAGGCTCCACTGTACAGTTTTTTTTTTTTTTTTTTTACACAACAGTGTACCTTTACTTTGCAATGCGAGAAACAGGTACATAAATAAAAACACAGGGAGAGTGAAATAAAATAAAAAATAAAATAAAATTTAAATAATTATTGCAATTTAGATCAACTTAAATTTATTTAAATTAAAATGAAGACACATTATGGAGCTAAGGCTTCTGATTTAAATCATATTCTTCTATTATGGAGAGAAGATTAATGCCATTCTTGTTTTTCATATTACTAAAGGTTTTAGTGTAAGAAACAAAATCATTATGAAATGCACAGAACCTGGGTTTCACTTTAATGAATTTTGATTTGTGTATGAAAAATTTCCCCAGCATAAGTACACTATATTGCCAAAAGTATTCGCTCACCCATCCAAATAATCAGAGTCAGGTGTTCCAATCACTTCCATGGCCACAGGTGTATAAAATCAAGCACCTAGGCATGCAGACTGTTTTTACAAACATTTGTGAAAGAATGGGTCGCTCTCAGGAGCTCAGTGAATTCCAGCGTGGAACTGTGATAGGATGCCACCTGTGCAACAAATCCAGTCGTGAAATTTCCTCGCTCCTAAATATTCCACAGTCAACTGTCAGCTGTATTATAAGAACGTGGAAGTGTTTGGGAACGACAGCAACTCAGCCACGAAGTGGTAGGCCACGTAAACTGACGGAGCGGGGTCAGCGGATGCTGAGGCGCATAGTGCGAAGAGGTCGCCAACTTTCTGCAGAGTCAATCGCTACAGATCTCCAAACTTCATGTGGCCTTCAGATGAGCTCAAGAACAGTGCGCAGAGAGCTTCATGGAATGGGTTTCCATGGCCGAGCAGCTGCATCCAAGCCATACATCACCAAGTGCAATGCAAAGCGTCGGATGCAGTGGTGTAAAGCACGCCGCCACTGGACTCTAGAGCAGTGGAGACGCGTTCTCTGGAGTGACGAATCGCGCTTCTCCATCTGGCAATCTGATGGACGAGTCTGGGTTTGGCGGTTGCCAGGAGAACGGTACTTGTCTGACTGCATTGTGCCAAGTGTAAAGTTTGGTGGAGGGGGGATTATGGTGTGGGGTTGTTTTTCAGGAGCTGGGCTTGGCCCCTTAGTTCCAGTGTAAGGAACTCTGAATGCTTCAGCATACCAAGACATTTTGGACAATTCCATGCTCCCAACTTTGTGGGAACAGTTTGGAGCTGGCCCCTTCCTCTTCCAACATGACTGTGCACCAGTGACCAAAGCAAGGTCCATAAAGACATGGATGACAGAGTCTGGTGTGGATGAACTTGACTGGCCTGCACAGAGTCCTGACCTCAACCCGATAGAACACCTTTGGGATGAATTAGAGCGGAGACTGAGAGCCAGGCCTTCTCGTCCAACATCAGTGTGTGACCTCACAAATGCGCTTCTGGAAGAATGGTCAAAAATTCCCATAAACACACTCCTAAACCTTGTGGACAGCCTTCCCAGAAGAGTTGAAGGTGTTATAGCTGCAAAGGGTGGACCGACGTCATATTGAACCCTATGGATTAGGAATGGGATGTCACTTAAGTTCATATGCGAGTCAAGGCAGGTGAGAGAATACTTTTGGCAATATAGTGTATATTATTAACCCGATAATCATCATTCTTATTGCTCATAACCAGCCCATAGATAATGTCCTGTAAGGAAAAGTACTCAAGATGAGGTACTTTTGAGCAAAGCTAATCACAAATATCCAGCCACAACGCACCAACATGTACACAGTGAAAAAATAAATGCTCAGTGGTTTCAGAATCCTCGGGAAATACACATGAATTGGTTACAATTCCAAATCTTTTTTGTACAAATTCCACTGTACAGTTTAATGCTCTCCGAGCGCTTCCTGGTTATGTCACTTTGCATGTGACGAGCCTCAGCCAATCAGGTGCTAGGTCACAGTGATGCGGTATGTTCCTCCAATCACAGACGAGGAAACGAGACAAAGCGCGGAACCAAAACATTCAAACAGAGATGTTACTCTTTCCTGGAATTCGCTTACCGTTTACATATTTACCCCCGGGCTTTATATTTACCCCCGGGCTTTATATTTACCCCCGGGCTTTATATTTACCCCCGCGGTTTATATTTACCTCGCTGTTTACAATGGCTAGCCAAGGAACTGAAGAGGAAGAGGCGGCTGCACGATCCTAAAATCGCGGTAAGTCTAAATTCTTCTAACGACATAACCCATGCTTTCATTTGGCAGAACCAGTGTAAGTTTTGTAACAAAGCATTTTTACTTGTATTTTGTAGGAGGCAGTCCGTCCACTACACAGTCTGTAGGCGCTATGACCCGGCGCACAGGGACGGATTAAAGATATGGGCTAACATGCACTCTGTTGTTTCAGAAGCAAATAAACACGTTTTAACTCTTTAAACTCTTTAACTTTTTGTCTCCCCAGATTAAGCTCGTCATATAATGAGACGCCTCATTTTACCTCATTTTAGTGGAGCACTGTCCATAAGCCCGGAATTGCGCGATGAAGGCCTGGATAATAATGACTTTGGTGGTAAGTAATTTTCACTGTGTTGTTGTTGTTGTTGTTGTTATTTAGCTATTAGATTCAAGAAGCTTTACTGTCATTTCAACCACATATATCTGACGCAGTACATAGTGAAATGAAACGTTTCTGCAGGACCTGGTGCTACAGAAACATACAACATTCAAACACAAGAACAACACAGAGCTAGGACCGAAAGTTCGTCCAAGCCACATAAAGTGTTATAATATTTTGTTGTCACCATGTTGTTGTTCTTAATTCTGTTTTTGTTATTTATCTGTGTAGTTATGTTTAGTTGGTTGTAGTTTTTAAAAAAACCCATTCATTTTTTTCTAGTTGCCTGTAAGACATACTATGAGACCATGCGTGGAAATGTCCGGTACAGCCAGAGCTAGCCAATGTGTCTGCAGCTAATGAGACCTCAGCCCAGAGTCGCCAGAGGAGGAAGAGGGTAAGACAGATTAGAATTAAATTTGTTTTACTTATTTCTGTTGCATCAGTATAAACTGTAATGATATACACGTAGCTTATTATATGTAATAACTGTGTTTTCAGGTCTTGGAGGTGAGGCAAAGTGTACTGGCTGTGGACAAAGTGGACTTCTGGAGGGGAATGACCGCTGACATGATGTCAGATGAAAAAGACGGTGCCGTTGATGGAGTCTTGGGGTGGATTGTGAGACCTCCATCATTCTACAGCCAGGAGCTCAGCAATCTGTGTGATAAACTGCAGACGAGACTAGAACCCAGTCCAAAGTGTGGAGCACTGCATCACCGGCATCTGTGAACTGGGCTTCCGTCTAACAGAACACCACCACATACCTATGACCCCGAGGCAGCAAAAAGACATTTGATGCCAAACGTGATGCCATGAAAATAATCTCTGGCTACTTTTTGTGTATTTATATTTCATATATCTATTTAATAAAACTCTTACATTTAATCAGCATGTCTCTCCCAAATGTCTGTTATTGTAATATTTATTGTTAGCCTTTATGACACCTATATTGTTATAATACATCTTTAACAATTTTTATAGATTATTATAATAAATAAATATAAATAAATATATTATTATTTATACAATAAATATATAACAAAAGGGAAAAAGGAAGGGTTTACTCAAAACAGTATTATAATTGCCCAGACTGACCAATAGCAACACGTCACAGCCAATCACAGGTGATCTTTCTGTTTTGAAAATTATGCTTTCATCCAGCAGGTACTGTAGAACATTCACAGTGGTTTCATTCATATGCTAATTCTCATTTTGCACCTTGTACCTCCACACACACCTCCCTCCCCATACACCCCCGGTACGATAACAACTGTTTCTGTCACTCGCGAACAGGAACTTCCCAGGCTGTGAATTGTCGATAACTGCCAGTGATTAGAGAGGTTATCGGGCATTCACGGGGACGAAAATCTGCCTTTTCATGCAGTGTATTTTGCATGTGTGTGCATTTTGTGTACCCTCAGGCTCACTTTGTTTTTTTTGGTTGCTGTATACACACCTGTTGACTAGACTTTGCTGCAATGTTTACAGTAGATGTTGTCAAATTTCATATTGGTTCTGAATAGTTTGTTTACTTAGTGAATGCTTATATATGGGCATGTGTACATATTCAGTTTAAATTTTCTATGCCTAATTTATAATTCTTAGTTCAACTTTTAGTAATATTTCATTGTTTACTTTTACAAGATGGTGGGTTAACCCTTATGTAAGTGGCGGGAATAAGATGTTGGAAGTAATGGAAGCATTGAGCTGTGTTACTCAGTGAACAATAGTATTTCGGAGGGGTGTGTGTGTGTGTGTTTATTTTTTAACATATACATATCTAACAGGTTTATTGTCAGTCATCACACTGTACCTGAGCAGACGACTCCTACGTCCTCATGGTGTCCACATTCACCCTCTTCACACAGCTGAAATCTGCAGTTCCACAGGGACGTCTCGTTCCCCTCACACTCCACCTCATTCAGCCATATGGACCCAGTTCCAGGACCAAACCAGGCTGGTATGTGGGTACTGAGGGCCACTCCACACTGCAGCTGTCTGCACACCACCTGGGCATCCTCAGTATCCCACGAGTCATCACACACTGTCCCCCACGAGCCGCTGTGGAAAACCTCCAGCCTTCCTGCACAGTCTCCCCCAGAACCAACCAACCTGATGGAGCGGGGGTCTTTATTACACACACACACACACACACACACACACACACACACAGACACACAGACACACATACACACACACACACAAACACACACACACACACACAGACACACACACACACACAGACACACAGACACACATACACACACACACACAAACACACACACACACACACACAGACACACACACACACAGACACACACACACACATGCACACACACACACACACACAAACACACACACACACACACAGACACACACACACACACACACAAGCACACACACACACACACACACACACACACACACACAGACACACACACACACACAGACACACACACACAAACACACACAGACACACACACACACACACACAGACACACACACACACAGACACACACACACACACACACACACACACACACACACACACACACACACACAGACACACAAACACACACACACACAGACACACACAAACACACACACACACACACAAACACACATACACTTTAATCAGTTAAAACAACACAGTGTTAATATCAGTTAAAAATGATTAATAACAATTTAAATAATAATGCAGCTCACAGACTGTTTATTGACAGTTTATTAATATTTTATTAACATTTGATCATTATTATTATTATTATATAGAGTCCCCCCCCCAGGGCCTAACAGGTGAATGAGAGAGAGTAAATATGTAATTATGAACATTTATAGTTCAGCAAAGACAGAGAAAATGTTTGTTCTGTTTTCCTGAACAGTAAAATAATTGCTTTTTAAATTAATATGCTAAACAACTACTTTCCTCCTGATCGAGTTCTGTTTCTTAAACTACATTTTAAAGCTCTGGTTTTGTACATGTCTGCTCATCTGTAGGTGTTTACCTGAGCAGGTGATGTAGAGCTGTTCCCCAGAGCTGCAGTTGACAGGTTCAGCTTGTGGCCTGCTGCAGTTCCCCAGATGAGCTTCACTCCCAGAGCAGCTGAAACCCGTTACACACATGTGTTTGTGTTCAGTGGTGGATGGAGAGGAGCGGTAGTTCAGCACAGAGCCACAGCCCAGCTGTCTGCAGAGCACAGACGCCTCAGACAGACTCCACGAGTCCAGGAGAACTCTCCTCCAGTCCTGCCTGAAATAAATCTCCACCTCCCCCTGACACTCTCTCCCTCCAGACAACCGCACTCGCCCCTCATGAAACACCATGGATGATCCTGAAGCAGAAGAACATCATTTAAATATTCTAATGAACTCTGACTTTATTCAGTAACTGTCAGAAAACCCCAGAGAGGAACAGACAATGGAGGGTTTAAACCCCGGAAGGGGTATGTTTATTAAATGGAAATGCGGGTGGAAAATGGAGGGTGGAGAATACTCAGCTTTAGAGTGAGAGCTGGAAGCTGGAGCTGGAGGGAGATGAAGATACCGTGCAAGGAGAGGAGAAGAATCGTGGAGAGCAGCGAGCATGGAGGAAAAAAAAGGAGGAGAAGGGATGAAGTGAAGAGAGTGCTCTTAAATAGGTGAGTGGAGGTAATTAACTGAAGAGGTGCAGGTGATCTAAATCAATACTTGGGAGAGTGAGGGCGCTGGTAAGGGGTCGGGTCCGGCGTGCCTGTGACAGTAACGTGGTGTACGTGATGTTAATATCTCACCATTACAGATGACTCCAGCGTCGTGTTTATGAGAGCATGCAGCTCGACTCCATGATGAGACGCCACATCGTGATAGGTGTGTCTCCTTCCCCTGACAATCAAACACATCAGCCCAGATGTGGCCACTCCCATTCCCAAACCAGTCCACGGCCAAAAGCAGCTGATCCCAGAACCTCCACAGGAATCCCACAGTCCAGCTTTCGACACACAACCTCTGCATCCTGCTGGTCAAAGTCAGCATCACACACTGTGGACCAGGAACCTCCAAGAAACACCTCCACTCTCCCAGAGCACCGGTGAGGACCAGCAGTGAGTCTCAAACTCTGACCTGTGTTTTATTTAATTGTGGAAATATTGTGGAAATTTTCACTAAGAGTGAATATCAAGAAATTTTTTAAATGTTATAAGACAAAGTTCCAAAATGTTTTAATAAAATCTAAATTTTAATAAAGTTTATTTGTTATAATTCAAATTAAATCATAATAATAATGTAACTAATTGTAATGTTTATTCTAAATACAGAAGTTTACCTGAGCAGGTGACTCCAGCATCTTCATCATGACCACAGTCACTTTTCCCCCACCCATCTGATCTACAGTCCTTCAGTGTCGACTCTGATCCTCTACAGTCCACTTCATCCATCCAGATTGGTCCTGATCCTGGTCCAAAGTGAGCAGAACCCACAGCATTTACAGCCTCCCCACAGCGCAGCTCTCTACACACCACTGCAGCATCGACCTTATTCCAGTTATCATCACACACTGTTCCCCACTGACCATCATGAAGAACCTCCACTCTCCCAGCACAGCGACTTCCACCATTCACCAACCTCACACTGTCTGAGAGAGAGAGAGAGAGAGAGAGACAGAGAGAGAGAGAGAGAGAGAGAGAGAGACAGCAAGTCAAACTAGATGAGGCTAATAAGGCTAGGCTAGAAAGATCTTTTTCATGGTTTGGTCCCCACTAGTAGAAAAAAAAAACTTTTGTGATTAATTTAATTTTATCTTATTATTGTGATTTTATTTTTCTTGTAACCCAGACCTTTTCTTAATAATTTTTGACTTCACATGTTACACTGAATGGACATCACTCTGAATTCACTCTGTAATTTCTCTCAATATTTGGCCTTTTCAGGTGTTGTGATTCCACTGGATTTGCTTTTTCTGCTCTGTGAATATGGCCTTTTATGGAGTTTTGTGGTTGTCACCCAAACACAAATCATCTACACACACCAGGTCATTTACAGGTGATTCCCATTTTGGTGATGTTTATTGTCGGTGATGTAGCTCCTGTGAGTTCCTGGTTTCTTGTCCTGTGTCATTTAAATATTTCTGTTTTCTTTTTCCTTTTTTAGTCGATAATTTTGTGCTAATGTTTTATTGTATTTTTTTACTTTCACAATCAGCTGCATTTTATTTTTCAACAAACACTTTTGTTTTCTAATTATTTCAATGGCACAAAATTAGAAATATCAGGTAAAAAATGTAGACTACAGTATAAATATAAAACCTGACAATATAAGAGTTAACACTGTAGACACCAATATATTCTCATCTACATTTAAAATTATTCACTTCTTGCCTCAAAAAATCAAATTAGGATAAAATTTTATGTAAAGCTGCATTGTGACGATGTCTATTATTAAAAGTGCTTCAATAAAATTAAACTGAATTTTTTCAACATAAACACTGGAATTAAAAGAAAATCTGACTTTATGAAACATTTCTAAATCTAACCAAAAAATTCAGTTTGGTTTAACCAAGTGTTTACACATAACTTTACTCAAAGATTGATGAATCTTGCAGATGTTCAATATTTAATGATGAATATTACAGAACCTTCATCATTAAATATTGAAAATATTGAAGGGGTTTCACTGTAAAAAAGTTTTTTTTTCTCTTTAAAAATTCTAAAATGTGTGTGATGTTTTGGTGTGAATAATCAGTGTGAACTTACCAGCTGCTGTGAGTGTGAGTGTGGATGAGAGAAGAATAAAAGTCAGACAGATTTCCATCTCCCTCCTCACTGTACACGATGTGTTCACCTCCACTCACCCAGAGAGACTGAGAGAAGTGTATCTCCTCACTCAGCCCCCTACAGAGAGACAGACAGAGAGAGAGAGAGACAGCCAATCACACTCACTGTTACCTTATTAGAAAGATGAGAGGAAATCATCACACAGCCTCAATAACAAATCAGACGAGGCATCTTTCACTTTCTCCATATATATCAAAATAACGTCAGCGCTGATGAACAGAGCTCCGCCTCCTGTCTCTGAGGTGTGTGACTGATGAACAGAGCTCCGCCTCCCATCTCTGAGGTGTGTGACTGATGAACAGAGCTCCGCCTCCCATCTCTGAGGTGTGTGACTGATGAACAGAGCTCCGCCTCCTATCTCTGAGGTTTGTGACTGATGAACAGAGCTCCGCCTCCTATCTCTGAGGTGTGTGACTGATGAACAGAGCTCCGCCTCCTATCTCTGAGGTGTGTGACTGATGAACAGAGCTCCGCCTCCTATCTCTGAGGTATGTGACTGATGAACAGAGCTCCGCCTCCTGTCTCTGAGGTGTGTGAGTGATGAACAGAGCTCCGCCTCCTGTCTCTGAGGTGTGTGACTGCTGTGTGTGATCAGCTAAACATCTCTTCTCCACACACATACATACACACACACCTGATATTAATCCTTACAACATTGTAACATGATTGAAACCATTTTTGGACTTTAGAAATTGAGGTTTATAATTTTTTTCACTAATAATTTTCACGTTTTACACTGATTTTTAACTTTGATGTGACACCATGTCTACTACTTTCCAGGACAGTAGGACTAATTAAAAAAAATATATATATATATTCAAAATTCAAAATTCAAATTTTATTTGTCACATACGAAATCATACACAGTACGACATGTAGTGAATTGCTTTTTAAGCATGTCTTACATGAAAGAGGAAAGAGTAAAAAAGAAAATGTGTAACAGAAAAATGTGTAACAAATATAAAAGTGTAAAAATATAAAAGTATAAAAGCAAAAAAAAAAAAAAAAAAAAAAAACATATATATATATATATATATATATTTATATATGTGAGTGTTATTGTGTGTACAGAGTAGTGCAATATAGCATGTGCAACAATCAGCTGAGGTAGAATGTTATGTTAAGTTGTGTGGGGGTAAGACCAGAGAGTCCAGATCCTAGGTGTACTGGTTGAGAGCCCGAATGGCCTGCGGGAAGAAGCTCCTCCTCATCCTCTCTGTGTTCGCCTTCAAGGAACGGAAACGTTTCCCTGACCTCAACAGAGAGAAGAGTCCATTGTTGGGATGGCTGAGGTCCTTCATAATCTTGCTGGCTTTGGTCCAGCACCGCTTGCTGTATATGGTGTCCAGGTCAGGAAGCTTGGTGCGGATGGTGCGCTCAGCTGATTACACCACCCTCTGGAGAGCTTGCCTGTCCTGTTTGGTGCTGTTCCCAAACCAGGCTGTGATATTTCCCGTCAGGATGCTCTCAATGGTGCAGTTGTAGAATGTCTTTAGCACCTTTGAGGGCAGTTTAAAGTCCTTCAGGTGTCTGAGATGATAAAGACGCTGCCGGGCCTTCTTCACCAGGGTGTTAACGTGACAGGACCATGTCAGGTCCTGCGTGATGTAGACACCTAGGTAACGGAAACTGTCCACTCTCTCCACTGGGTCCCGTTGATGGTGAGGGGCTGGTAATTCCTCTCCTGCTTTGTACTAAAGTCCACTATCAGCTCCTTAGTCTTGCTGACGTTCAGGAGGAGATTGTTGACCTGGCACCGTGTTTCCAGGTTTTTAATCTCCCCTAGATAGGCCGTCTTGTCATTATTGGAGAACAGGCCCACCACCACAGTATCGTCCGCAAACGTCACAATGTTGGTGGAGCTGGAAGTGGCCACACAGTCAAAGGTGTACAGAGAGTACAGCAGGGGGCTCAGAACACAACCCTGGGGGGCACCAGTGCTGAGGGTGAGTGAGGGTGAGACATGGTTGCCCACCCGTACTGCCTGAGGTCTGTCTCGCAGGAAGTTGGAGATCCACCGTCACAGGGATGGGCTAAGACCCAGGATCTCCAGCTTAGTGGTGAGTATGGAGAGAATTATGGTGTTAAACGCTGAACTGTAGTCGACAAACAGCATTTTGACATAATTCCCCTTCCTGTTGTCCAGATGGCTCAGGGCTGCATGATGGAGGTGTGCGATGGCGTCCTCTGTAGATCGGTTGGGACAGTACGCGAACTGTAGCGGGTCCAAGGTGTCAGATAGGGAAGAAGTGATGAAGTCTCTGATGAGTCTTTCTAAGCACTTCATCACCACTGAGGTCAGGGCCACTGGACGGTAGTCGTTCAGGCAGGCGGGCTAGGGTTTCTTGGGGACAGGAACAATGGTGGACCGTTTGAAGCACGTCGGGATTGTAGACTGTTCCAGGGAGAGGTTGAAGATCTCAGTGAACACAGGAGCAAGCTGGTCAGCACAGGCCTTCAGGACCCGACCCGTGATGCCATCTGGTCCTGCTGCCTGGTGTTCACTCTCCTGAATGCCTTCCTCACGTCATGCTCTGAGATGATGAACGCGTTGTCCTCTCCGGCATGCTCCTCATGTGTGCTGCCTTTAGCACTGTTAGCGCTGCTACAGCCTCAAAGCAAGCATTAAAGGTGTTTAGCTCATCTGCCAGAGAAGCGTCTGCATTCACCGATCTGGAAGATGGTGTTTTGTAGTCCGTCATAGTCCTTAGTCCCTGCCACAGACTCTTAGAGCCACTCTGTTGAAATTGTGACTCTAGTTTTTGTCCATAGTGTCGCTTCGCCTCCTTCACCACTCTGCGCACGCTATAGGACGCAGCTTTATACTCGTCCATGTTTCCACTGGCGAGCCCCGTGTTGTACGCAGCGGAGTGGGATCTCAGAGCATCACGGATGGATTTATCCACCCACGGCTTCTGATTGGGAAAAGTCCTGATGATAATCTTGTGAACTGTGTCATCCGCTAGTTTCCTGATGAATCCCACAACCGCTTCTGTAAACATGTTGACGTCATCAGAGCTGCGCTGGAACATGTCCCAGTCTGCGTCCTCCAGAGTGTCCTGCAGAGCGTCCACCGATTGGTCCGTCCAGCGTAAGATCTCCCTCCGAACCAGAACTTCCTGCTTGAGCCTTTGTTTATATTTTGGCATGAGGAAGATGGCGGCGTATATATATATATATTACGGACACTAAAATTAAAAGCATGTAACACTGACTGCATATATTGTGTAAATTCTTCAAAATACTTCAAAATTTACATCTTTTGCTTTAGTGTGCCAGCTGTTTTAAAGGCAAAGAGTTGATCATACCAAATTTGGATTTAGTTGCAAAAGTAAATTGTACATGAAGTTAACATGCCTTCTGTGACTTCTGCACAGCACTGTACATGAATATATATGAAAAACAAATATATTATTTTTTATCTTTAGGAGGATTTTTTGGCTTGAATCTCTTGTGATTTTTGATTGTTTCTGTTCTGAGTGTAATGTTCAGGGCCAGGCATTCAAGCTTTGGTAAAATTTCTTAACAAAAATAATGCAATACAATCCAACTCAATTGAATTCAATTAAAAGTGATTACCAGCAGACAACAGAGAAATATAGACAGAGAAATATATAGATATAAAAAATAACACTTTGTTGCAGAGATATAATCAGAGCATGTAGATTTTCATTTTCTTTCTGTAACTGAAGAATTTCTTGCTCTAGCTGAGTTTCCCGGCTTGACTCTTCAGCTTGACTGTCCATGCTGTTTATCTCTTGCATTAACATAATATTCTTTCTGTGAATGACCTAAAGATGGAAACACAATATTGGCATCTCAGTGTCATTACTGCTTGTGATTTAGATGATGGGGACTGAGTTGGAGTGTAAATTTTCTTTTTCTTTTCAACTCTTTTTTCTACGTCTGGCACAGATGGCTGTTTTCTTCTTCTCCCCTCTAGCCTGAACATCCTCCTCCTGAGGGTTTCTTTTTTTTCCTTAAGGGACAATATCTTTTATCATGACTGAATCTTGTTGTTTGCTGTACTTTTTACCTTCAGTGTCTATAATTGTGGCTGGTGAACTTTTGGTCTCGTTGGCCACATCCACAACATCCCCAGGATTTAAACTTTTTGTAGTATGTCCTTTTTAGGGACAATGTCATAGGTGGGTGGCTCCTCCCTCCATTCTGCCAGAACCCATGTTTTAATCATTTTCTCTCAACTGACCTGCTGATGGTTCTGTTAGGATGCTGCTGAATTATTATTATTATTATTATTATTATTATTATTATTATTCAAACTGTGAATATTGCAAAGTTACAAATATTAGTATTTATAGAGGTTATTAAAAATACAAACACAACACCTGAATAGTTTTTATTTCTGCCTGTTCTGATGTTCGTAATTTCCCTTTACAGTATAATATAAAGATAAAGGGAAAAATTTGTTTTAGAGAGTGCAAATCAGCTGCCATCTTAGTTCTTGCTTGTGTCTGTGTCTGTGTGTGTGTGTGTGAATGTGTGTGTGTGTGTGTGTGTGTGTCTGTGTGTGTGTGTGTGTGTCTGTGTGTGTGTGTGTGTGTGTCTGTGTTTCTGACAGGAATTTCATTCATGGAATGTTAGGAAGGGTGAGTCCACATAAACCATGGCAGTAACTGGGTGTCCAGATAAACACTTTATATCTGTGTGTATGTCTAAGAATCTGTTCATCAAAGAGGAAAAGAGAACAGCTGTGTGTGTGTGTGTGTGTGTGAGTGTGTGTGTGAGTGTGTGTGTGTGTGAGTGTGTGTGTATTTGCATTTGTTCATTAATTACATATCATTATATTATACAGGGGAGATGTCCAGGGTTTAGGGTGGAGCTGAAGGTGGTGCTGGGATTTGAACTCACAACCTTCTTACCAGTATATAAATATTTATTTATTTTTACTGCCTGAGAAGTTCTATAATGACACTGACCACAGATTCATCACTACAAGAACAACTCACTCAAATCACATCATCACATTACATTATAAAAGCACTTTTATTTAAAAACAAATACAAAAACAATGAAAAAGCTGAATAAAGCTGGGCATAAGGCACAATATTTACTCACTGTGAAAAGGAAAAGGTTGCATTTGCTTGCATATTGTTTATTTAGTCAAAAAGTTCTTGTCATTACCCTTTATATACAAGGAGACAGGAAGTAGGGCTGCTGATGGAGCTGAAACACCCCGACTTTCAGGATTACTTTAACTGCAGCTGATAAAATAATGTCTGTTACAAAAAACTCACACTAGAGACTCTTTCCATAAATGTTAAACATCTCCTAACAAAAAAATGTAACCATCAATGATTATACACTTTTCTTCCATAAGTACTTCCATAGTCTGATAACTACAGTACCATACAGATCCATTAGGAGTCTATAAAGACTCAGTTTCTACACTGACATTCTGAACACTGCACTTTACTACATGTAACACACCTTACATTTACATTCATGGTATTTAGCAGACACCCTAATACAAAAGGACTTACATTTCTATTTCATTTTATACAAATGAACATTTAAGGGTTAAGGGCCTTGCTCAAGGGCCCAGCAGTGGCAGCTTGATGATCCTGGGACTCAAACTCACAACCT
>NC_080728.1:23196869-23259369 GCF_019097595.1 Hemibagrus wyckioides
ATAATAATAATGATAATAATAATGATAGAAATCATATATTGTTATGAACAAAAATACAAAAAAGACCATATTAACACTAAAATGAAGTAGAATAAAAATAATAACATGCATTTACAGTAGGAATGATTATGAATAAAAAAATGTGAATGAATCTGAGACTTTGAATAATACAATAAGAAAATGTGTGAAAGTGTGGTACCTCTCCTGAGAACTCTGTTCTGGTAAAACAGTACCAGCAGAAGCACTAAGGCCAGGAAGAGCAGCGTTCCCAACACAAAGGGAACCAGTGGAGGGGTGGGTGGAGCTACAGATGACAGTAGAGGACAGTGATTCGAAGGCATGTTCAGAAATATTTAGAAAAATGATGAACAGTAACAAATATTGCATTCTAACAAATACACATACCTGATTTGGTGGTGGTGGTGGTGGTGGTGGTGGTGGTGGAGGGGGTGGTGGTGGGTGTAGCAGTGGACATGGTGGATGTGTCTGTATTCACAGAAAGAAAAACACTTTCTATCACACAATAAAAATAAAGTGTCCCTGAATAAGGTTTATGACATGCTGATCAGTGTTTTACAGTTTAGGGTCTGAGCTTTCAATCAAACATCTAAGATTCTAAATAAAAGTTATCAAGTCTTATCACTGAGACAGAAAGCTGAAAAGTTAGCACACCCCTCTGACCTGCACAGGTGACTCCAGCATGAGAGCAGTCAGTGTGGTTCTTCAGGGAATGATGACAGTCCCACAGGTGAATCTCATCCCCTCGACACTTCACTCTGTTCATCCAGATAGTCCCTTCACCAGAACCCAACCAAACATTCCTATCATCACTCAGCGCCGACCCACAGCCCAGCTGTCTGCACACCACCTGAGCGTTCCTGATGTTCCACCGATCATCACAAACGGAGCCCCACGTAGAGTTATGATACACCTCCAACCTCCCAGAGCAGCTTCCCTTTCCTCCACTCAGCCTGAGAGACCAGTGCTCTACATCACACACATCACACAAGAGGAAACACACCAACATTGAATAACAGCTCCAGTCACACAGCTCACTACAACACCATGACACATCAACAAGAACTGACCCTCATCTGTTAAAACTGGACTGTGATTGGTCAGAAGGTGTTGATCCATTTTCTACAACAGCAGCTCTGACAGTAGTGCAGCTACAAATAAACAAAGGCTTTAACATTGTGTTGTTACTTAAAGTAAAGATAAATGTGTGTAATCATATGGTGATGTTTTCTGTAAGGAGATGTTAATTTAATATTTATGGAAGGAGTCTCCAGTGTCAGAGCTTTGTGACAGTCAAAATAGAGAAAAGAACCTGGAGAAGGAACAACTGTTTATAATTGTTTATAGCTGCTATAACATAAGTGAGAACAGGAACTAAATGTTTTATTCAACATCATTAAATGAAACTGGAAATGGATAAAATGCATGGCATATCATCCTTTAAATAAAAAATACAACTGTTAGTTTATTGCTGTGTTCTGAGAGAAATAACACCCTTCAGGACACGCTGTTATAGGAAAATGATCAACTTCTGGGAGGAAACAGTAACTCTTTCCTCAACACATGACAGATTTAAGTGTCCTTACTTGAGCAGTATTTCTGAAGAGGAAATGATGAACATGTCCCATGAGTACGTAGAGACGTTCCATCTTCTGCAGTAATAAAACACATGAAACAGACTTTTCTCTCATTCTTATTTTATAGCTGAAATATTTACACAAATTCTACAGTAATATATAAACTAGTAGAGAGAGAGAATCCTCTTACCTGTGCAGGTAATACGAGCAGCCTCTTCACGATTATCACATCTGTTCTGTCCCCAGGGTGAAGATGGACACTGCCACAGATTAGAGTCGTGTTTCCTACATTTCAGTTCATCCAGCCAATTAGGAGCAGATTTTACTCGTGCTTCAGTGTTTGACAGACTGCCTCGTCTTCCACAGTTCAGCTCTCGACACACCATGTTTACCGTCTCATCATCCATCTCATTGTAACACACATTACCCCAGGTTCCATTGTAGAACACTTCCAGATTCCCCTCACAGCCCTCTGAGAGTCGGATCTCTTTAAACTCTGGAGAGAGAAGGACGACTTACACTTCATCTGAAAATGTCCTGTTTTATCGACACAGTTAAATATGTGTAATATTATCTTTATGGAAAAATATATTCTAGATGGATTACATTTATAAACAAGTCCTTACTATCATGTTGAATTTCAGGAACATTATGAAATAAAACATATACATATCTAACAGGTTTATTGTCAGTCATCACACTGTACCTGAGCAGACGACTCCTACGTCCTCATGGTGTCCACATTCACCCTCTTCACACAGCTGAAATCTGCAGTTCCACAGGGACGTCTCGTTCCCCTCACACTCCACCTCATTCAGCCATATGGACCCAGTTCCAGGACCAAACCAGGCTGGTATGTGGGTACTGAGGGCCACTCCACACTGCAGCTGTCTGCACACCACCTGGGCATCCTCAATATCCCACGAGTCATCACACACTGTCCCCCACGAGCCGCTGTGGAAAACCTCCAGCCTTCCTGCACAGTCTCCCCCAGAACCAACCAACCTGATGGAGCGGGGGTCTTTATTACACACACACACACACACACACACACACACACAGACACACACACACACACACATGCACACACACGCACAAATACATCAATCAGAAAGGATATGCTCTAAAACAACACTCAGTGTTAATATCAAATAAAATGAAAGGAATAATAAGTCCTGTCCCCCAGGAACTAAAGGGTAAATGAAAGTTCAGGACTGATGTTTGTTCTGTCGTCATGAACTATAACACAACCTGAGCAGGTGATGTAGAGCTGTTCCCCAGAGCTGCAGTTGACAGGTTCAGCTTGTGGCCTGCTGCAGTTCCCCAGATGATCTTCACTCCCAGAGCAGCTGAAACCCGTTACACACATGTGTTTGTGTTCAGTGGTGGATGGAGAGGAGCGGTAGTTCAGCACAGAGCCACAGCCCAGCTGTCTGCAGAGCACAGACGCCTCAGACAGACTCCACGAGTCCAGGAGAACTCTCCTCCAGTCCTGCCTGAAATAAATCTCCACCTCCCCCTGACACTCTCTCCCTCCAGACAACCGCACTCGCCCCTCATGAAACACCATGGATGATCCTGAAGCAGAAGAACATCATTTAAATATTCTAATGAACTCTGACTTTATTCAGTAACGTGGTGTACGTGATGTTAATATCTCACCATTACAGATGACTCCAGCGTCGTGTTTATGAGAGCATGCAGCTCGACTCCATGATGAGACGCCACATCGTGATAGGTGTGTCTCCTTCCCCTGACAATCAAACACATCAGCCCAGATGTGGCCACTCCCCTCCCCAAACCAGTCCACCTCCACCACAGCCACAGCACTCCCACAATCCAGCTGTGCACACAGAACATCTGCAGCTCTCATATCCCAGCCTACAGCACAAACTGTGCCCCACTCACCGAGGTACTGGAGCTCCACTCGACCAGAACAGGAGTCCGGTCCGTTCACCAGCCGCGCCTCTGTGTGACCTGAACAAACAGCCGAGAGCTCAGTGAAAGAGGAACATTAACACAGGAACCTTAAAGTTTGATGGACAGCTATGTGGTCTCTATTTAAACAGAAGTTACATCATGATACTTAACCAGAACATATTAATCCCACATCGTTGTCATGGGAACAGTCTGAATGTTTGAGTGAAGATGATGTTGGACAGAAAGCAATGTCAGATTCGTTCCCTCTACACTGAAGCTCCTCTGTCCACACCTGACCCTCCCCTCGTCCAAAAGCAGCTGATCCCAGAACCTCCACAGGAATCCCACAGTCCAGCTCTCGACACACAACCTCTGCATCCTGCTGGTCAAAGTCAGCATCACACACTGTGGACCAGGAACGTCCATGAAACACCTCCACTCTCCCAGAGCACCGGTGAGGACCAGCAGTGAGTTTCACATTCTGACCTGTGTTTTAGGTGTGTAAATATTGTGCAAATTTGCATCAATACAGAATGTCAAGAAATCATTACAATGTTGTTACCAATAATTTGAATAATCACTAAAATCTATTTGTTAATGTTTAGTTTAAGTTAGTTAGTTTAATTTGACTAACTGTTATGTTTTTTGTGTTTTTTTTTTAAATACAGTAGTTTACCTGAACAGATGACTCCAGCATCTACTCTATGATCACAGTAATGTCCCCCTTGTGAGCTACAATTGCTCAGCATCAGTTCAGATCCTCTACAGTATAAATCATATATCCAGATTGGTCCTGATCCTTGTCTAAAGGAAACATCAGCCCAATAACGGACATCTACAGCCTCCCCACAGCGCAGCTCTCCACACACCACTGCAGCATCTTTCATATCCCAGGCAGAACTACACACTGTTCCCCACTGTCCATCATGAAGAACCTCCACTCTCCCAGCACAGCGACTTCCACCATTCGCCAACCTCACACTGTCTGAGAGAGAGAGAGAGAGAGAGAGAGAGATGTACAGATGTGTATAGAGACATGGTATCAGCATCACACTCTGGTTCTTTGTTCTCTTTGTAAACAATGACAGTAAATCCACTTGGATGTTATTTATGACTGTGTTCATCACTGAAATTACAGTTCTGTCACATTATTATCATACCTGTCAGTATAACTGTCTTCTGATCAGCTGTAATGGTGTCATCACTATTCTCAGCTTCATGATCTACATTAAAACACAGATATTTAAGTGGTGAAGTCATAATGAACATTAAAGTTGCAGAAATAGTGTTCAAGAGTCACAACTATTATAGCACTTGAACCACAGCTTACATCAAACTTAACAGTTAATAATGTGCACGATACACACAAGACACTAAGTCACTGTCATGTAACTGGATATAATGCATTTTAACATGTCTTTAAAGAGTTATTTTGATTTGTTAAATATAAAAAAAACAAAGTTGAATTTTCATATTGTGTTTAGTGATTCGTCCTGCAAAGAAAACATGCCTAGAGTTTGAAGGATTAACTGACCCGTAATAATCCAGGCTCTCTGTTGGTTCAGATAAATCAAATAATGTTTAACACAGAAGTTGGTACACAGGAGAATTTTAACAAACTTTACTGATAATCTATTTCTATACACGTGAATAACCCATGGATTTATGGAATAATTGAAAACAACTCAACTGTTTTTGTTTTTATTATTATTATTATTATTATTATTATTATTATTGTTGTTGTTGTTGTTAAAATGTTTCTCTAAAGTTTACACCAGATGCTGGCAGTCTGTTATGCTCAACATTTGTTTGTTATATTTTAGAAATTATTCACAGTCTATGTTTACGTTGTTATTTAAGAACTTTGTTAATTTGTTTAGAAACAAAGATTTGGTCAAAGATATTTTCTAGTACATATTTAAAATACTACAATTAAAAGCAGTTTACCTGAGCAGGTGATTCCAGCATCATCATCATGATTACAGTCATGTTTCCCCCACCCAAGTGACCAACAGTCCTTCAGTGTCGACTCTGATCCTCTGCAGTCCACATAATCCATCCAGATTGGTCCTGATCCCGGTCCAAAGTGAGCATAAAACCGCACATTTACAGCCTCCCCACAGCGCAGCTCTCTACACACCACTGCAGCTTCTCTCATATCACAGCCCTTATGGCACACTGTTCCCCACTGACCATCATGAAGAACCTCCACTCTCCCAGCACAGCGACTTCCACCATTCACCAACCTCACACTGTCTGAGAGAGAGAGAGAGAGAGAGACAGAGAGAGAGAGAGAGAGATTTTATTTACACACAAACACTCTCTCTCTCTCTCTCTCTCTCTCTCTCTCTCACACACACACACACACTGTCTTATGTTAGTTAAGTTATTTTTTCCTCACAATAAATCATGTCTAAACTCTAAACATTAATCTGGAGCTGATTGTATAAGTGACGCCTCAGAACAAACCCTGAGGATGATGTGTGTACGCTCATGTACAGCTTTTTAAATTCTATAAAAATCAAACACTTTCACTGTTTATAAAGTTACAATCAGTCCAGGAAAATTTCTGACATTTCCTGATTAAAACTCGTCCCTACTGTTAAAGTGAGAAGTGTGTGATGTTTTGGTGTGAATAATCAGTGTGAACTTACCAGCTGCTGTGAGTGTGAGTGTGGATGAGAGAAGAATAAAAGTCAGACAGATTTCCATCTCCCTCCTCACTGTACACGATGTGTTCACCTCCACTCACCCAGAGAGACTGAGAGAAGTGTATCTCCTCACTCAGCCCCCTACAGAGAGACAGACAGAGAGAGAGAGAGACAGCCAATCACACTCACTGTTACCTTATTAGAAAGATGAGAGGAAATCATCACACAGCCTCAATAACAAATCAGACGAGGCATCTTTCACTTTCTCCATATATATCAAAATAACGTCAGCGCTGATGAACAGAGCTCCGCCTCCTGTCTCTGAGGTGTGTGACTGATGAACAGAGCTCCGCCTCCCGTCTCTGAGGTGTGTGACTGATGAACAGAGCTCCGCCTCCCGTCTCTGAGGTGTGTCACTGACGAGAGTCGAGCACATCACACACTGATAAACCACGCTGCAAATACATTAGCTAAGCATCCCTTCTACACACACACAATGTTTTTTTTGTCTGCTCCCTCTTTGGGGTCACCACAGTGGATCATTTGGTGTACATATTTAATTTGGCTAGTTGATTTTATGTTGGATGCTCTTCCAGACCAGCCTTTATTTTATCCAGGCTTGGGACCAGCAATGAGAGTTTTCCCCTTATTGGCTGGGTTAAGTCCCTGCTCAGATTTCGAACCAAGTGTGGGATACTGCACAAATACACACACACACACACACACAAGTCCATCTAAAATTTAATAATCATACTACTTCTGGTGCTGCCGCCGAATGGCAGCCTTTCCAGCAGCTCTGTGCATGCCTTGCTATTTTTTTTCCGTGTTTTTCTTTTTTTTGTGTGTGCTTTTTTTTGTGTATGTGTGTGTTCCTATATGTGTATCTAGGTGTGTGTGTGTGTGTATGTGTGTTTCTGTGTGTGTCTGTGTGTGTGTCTGTGCATCTGATTATCTATCCTATGGATATTGATTTTCACAAGCCATGTTTATTCGAGACACCAACTTCTTGCTCTGAAAAAGTCTCCCGCCGGCGTGGTTCCCCGTTTACCTGACAAGGTGAGGAGGTGGTATCGTGGCTGCAGAGCCGGCACTAAGCTAAAGGCTAAGTTGCTAGCGAAGAAGTGGCAATATAAGCCTTCAGTGCCTTCTGTAATCATGGGAAACACGAACTCTTTATCGAACAAGATCGATGAGCTGGCTGCACTGGTGAAAAATGACAAAACCTACAGAGAGTGCAGTTTATTGTGCTTCTGTGAAATGTGGCTAATGTCTAGCATTTCGGATGCTAACCTGGAGTTACCTGGCTTCAGCACAGTCAGGGTGGACAGAGACACTAAAGCCTGCAGGAAGTGGAAAGTAGGAGGCCTCAGCATTTATGTGAACACGAGGTGGTGTAATCCTGGGCATGTGAGCATAAAAATCTCCAAATGCTGCAGGGACATCGAACTTCAGGCTGTACGTTTGCGTCCCTATTACTTGCCCAGAGAGTTTGGACACTGCCATTGTTCTCATTGTTTACATCCCCCCACGCGCCGACGCGGAAGTAGCGTGTGATGTCATCCACTCCACTGTTGCTAGGTTACAAACGCAACACCCCGAGGCGATGGGGACTTTTTTCATGTTACTCTGGGCACAACACTACCTGCTTTCTTCCAGTATTTGAACTGTAACACCAGGGGAAATAAGACCATTGATTTACTGTATGCCAATGTAAAGGATGCATACAGAGCCACCCCGCTGCCTGCTCTGGGCAAAGCAGACCACAACCTTATTCTGCTTCAGCCTCACTATAATCCAAGAGTGAGGAGACTACCAACAACCACACGCTCATTCAGGAAGTGGTCTCCTGAGGCTGAGCAGATCCTGAGAGACTGCTTCAGGGACACAGACTGGAATGTACTGCAGGGGTCGCACAATGGGAACATTGAGGATGTTGTTGACTGCACTACTGACTACATCAACTTATGTATGGACATTGTTGTTCCAGTAAGAACTGTACGCTGCTATGCAAACAACAAGCCCTGGATCACAAATGATATCAAGGAACTTGAACCAGAAAAAGAGAGCCTTTAGGGATGGTGATCAGCATGAGCTTAAGCATGTACAGAGGGAACTAAAAGTCCAGCTCAGGAAGGTGAAGGAGCAGTACAGGAGGAAGCTGGAGCAAATGTTGCAAAATAACAGCATGAAGGAAGTGTGGAGCAGGATGAAGAAAATAACCGGATGCAGCTCGAAGCAGGGTAGCACCATTGAAGGAGGTGTGGGAATGGCGAACCAGCTGAACAATTTCTTCAATAGGTTTGATGACCCCGACTCATTCACACCTCAGTACACTGCACCCCCCACATACTCTTCTGCTTTCAATCTACCCTCTGAGAACAACTGTGGCACAGAGGACGAGAATATCCCTCCACCCATGATCACAGCAGCCCAGGTGTGCAAAGAGCTGAGGAGGCTCCCTCCCAGCAAAGCTGCAGGCCCAGATAGAGTATCTCCACAACTACTGAAGGCCTGCGCAATGGAGCTGGGAGACCCTCTACAGCGCATCTTTAACCTGAGCCTGGAGCAGAAGAGGGTACCTCTGCGGTGGAAAACAGACCTCAGTACATGAAACTGAGGGATTGCAGGTCTGACACTGTGGTCAGCAGTATGGGAGCACCACAAGAGACTGTGCTCTCTCTGGTCCTGTTCACCTTGTACACGTCGGACTTTCAGTATAACTCAGAGTTCTGCCACGTGCAAAAGTTTGTGGACGACATTGCTATCGTTGGCTGTATCAGGAAGGGATAGGAAGAGGAGTAAAGAAAACTGATACGGGACTTTGTTGCATGGTGTGACTTTAACCATCTGCACCTCAACACCACAAAGTGCTGACACTAGTCTCTGTCCTGGACTGTGCAACAAACTATGAATTATGCAAAATACACTCCGCTTTGCACAGAACTATTCAATACACTGAGAGTTGCACAGGACTCAAACACGCAGTTTTTGCACACAAACGATTTTTGCACATCACGTCACTAGGTCTGTATCTTTAAACTCAGGTATTTAGTATTTTTTGTTATATTCCTTCTTATTTTATCTATTACCTGTGCTTGTGGATACTGCTGGAAGCTGTTAATATTCCCTTTGGGATGAATAAAGTTTCTATCTATCTATCTATCTATCTATCTATCTATCTATCTATCTATCTATCTATCTATCTATCTATCTAATTTTTGCATCCACAAGATGGCAGTAAAGCATTTCCAAACTGAAATTTCTGTTTTATGAAATGTGTTTGTTCTCTTAAATGACCTGCTGAGGGCGCTGTTAGGAGGTTGCTGGATTTTATTATTATTAGTAGTAGTAGTAGTAATAGTAGTAGTAGTATTACTACCACTACTACTGCTGCTACTTTTACTACTAAATGTGCTAATATAGCAAAATTACAAATATGAATAATAATAGAAGTGATAAAAAACACACAAATATAACCCAGAAATAAAAGTACAAACACAACTCCTGAATAGTGATTATGTGTGGAGTTACGATGTGTGTAATTTCAGTATTAAATCCTCATTATGCGCTTAACTCTGAAAATGAGACATTATTTTTAAAATGAGGAAAATTCATTCATTTTCATTATGTGAACTGAAGTGAATTTATGTGTGTGTTCCTGAGAATAGAATAGAATAGAATCTTTACTGCCTTTGTACAAGTATAGTGACATTTGGTTTGCAATTCCCAGTAAATATGGAGCCTGCTGGTGACATCCACACTTAACCAAATCTAAGGAAAGGTACTTTGTTGTCATTGTATACAATACAACGAAATTTAATTTGTCTCTCAGACAGCTACAAGGACATTTAGACATAAAAACTGTGAAAGGAATTAAAATAAATAAATATTAAATAAATAAAAAATAAGGATTAAGAATAAATAAAAAGAGTACAGTGTAAATATTTTCTGCTCTGCATTTGAGTATCAGATATTCTAGATCCGTGGAACAATGAGTCTCAGTCACTGTGGCATTAGTGCACCAGTCATTGTGAATGTAAACACAGAGAGCGCCGCCTGTGTGAGTGGCTGCTAACTCAATAGCTGCATCGGGGGTCATAATAAAAATAACCTCAATAAAATATCCTCCATTTTGTGTGCAGGTGACCGTACATTATCAGGAAGATGCTCGGCAGAGAGGGTTTGTTCGGGTTGCTCCTTAGCCTGGTCAGTATCCTAAAACATCAGCCTTGCTCTTGTTTTCTCTCCCTACACTGCATTCGCTGCCTGCCTGCCAGTGTGGTGATCCACGGAGCTGTCGGTGCTCTGATTAACTCGGCATGAATGATATGAGTCTTGGGAAGTGACTTTCTGTTATGTTGGCATACACTTTGCACTTGTTTGCACAAAATTCAAATTCAAAAGCAAATAATTATTAAGATATAATTTAAAAATATATTATTATGTAGATATAAAAGATATAAATATAAATATCCAGGTATATCAGGAATGTCAGAGGGTAAAATGATGGTGAAAAGTATGTATATAAAAAAATATCCAGTGAGTGTGATCTATGCAGGTATGAGGTAGAATGTCATATGTTCAGAAGTCCAGAGAAAAAGTCCAGAAGGTCCAGGTTCTAGGTGTTCTGGTTGACGGCCTGAATGTCCTGTGGGAAGAAGCTCCCCCTCATTCTGTCTGTGCCTTCAAGTAGTGGAAACGTTTCCCTGACTGCAACAGAGAGAAGAGTCCATTGTTGGGCTGGCTGAGGTCCTTCATTACCTTCCTGGCCTTGGTCCAGCACCGCTTGCTGTATATAGTGTCCAGGTCAGGAAGCTCGGTACGGATGGTACGCTCAGCTGATCGTAACACCCTCTGGAGAGCTTGCCTATCTGCTTGGTGCTGTTTCCAAACCAGGCTCTGATGCTTCTCATCAGGATGCTCCCAATGGTGCAGGTGTAAAATGTCTTTAGCACCTTGGAGGACACTTAAAGTCCTTTAGGTGTTTGAGATGGTAAAGATGCTGCTGGCCTTTCTTCACCATGGTGTTGACATGACAGAACCATGACAGATCTTGTGTTATGTGGACACCTAGGTACTGGAAACTACTCACTCTCTTCAATGGGGTCCCACTGATAGTCAGGGGCTGGTAATTCCTCTCCTGCTTTGTACTGAAGTCCACTATCAGCTCCTTAATCTTGCTGACATTCAGCAGGAGATTGTTGTCCTGGGACCATGTCTTCAGGTTTTTAACCTCCTCTAGGTAGGCCATCTCATTATTGTTGGAGATCAGGCCCACCACTGGAAGTGGCCCCACAGTCGTAGGTGTACAGTGAGTACAGCAGGGGGCTCAGAACACAACCCTGGGGGGCTCCAGTGCTGAGGGTGAGTGAGGGTGAGACATGGTTACCCACTCGTACTGCCTGTGGTCTGTCCGTCAGGAAGTTGGAGATCCATCGACACGGGGACAGGCTGAGGCCCAGGATCTCCAACTTAGTGGTGAGTATGGAGGGAATTATGGTGTTAAACACTGAACTGTAGTCAACAAACAGCATTTTAACATAATTCCCCTTTCTGCTGTCCAGGTGGCTCAGGGCTGTGTGATGGAGGTGTGCGATGACGTCCTCAGTAGATTGGTTGGTCTGGTACATGAACTGTAGCAGGTCCAGCGTGTCAGGTAGGGAAGAAGTGATGAAGTCTCTGATTAGTCTTTCGAAGCACTTCATTGCGTGATGCCATCTGGTCCTGCTGCTTTCCTGGTATCCACTCTCCTGAATGCCTTTCTCACGTTGTGCTCAGAGATGATGAATGCACTTTCCTCTCTGGCATTCTCCATGTGCATGCTGCTTATCGTGCTGTTAGCACTGCTAATGCTGTTAGCGCTGTGAGCTGCAGCCTCGAAGTGAGCATAAAAGGTGTTTAACTCATCTGCCAGAGAAGCGTCTGCATTCACCATTCTGGAAGATGGTGTTCTGTAGACTGTTATTGTTCTTAGTCCTTACTCCTCGATTTTTTAAAGAGATCTTTCATACCATTGGACCAGTGGTTCAGGAAATTTTAAATGTCAGTCTGACCACTGGTGTTGTGCCTGAGACCCTTAAGCATGCTGTGGTGCAACCATTAATTAAAAAACCTAACCTGGATCCCTCGATACTGTCTAACTTCAGACCAATATCTAAGTTACCATTTCTTTCAAAAGTACTGGAGAAAATTGTCTCTGTACAGCTCCAGTCTTACTTGGATGCACATGGAATTCTTGAGGTGTTCCAGTCTGGTTTTAAAGCTCTCCACAGCACTGAATCCACCCTCTTAAAAGTTTTTAATGATCTCTTAATAAATACTGACACAGAGAATTTTGCTGCATCTCACAGCTGCATTTGACACTGTGGATCATTCCATTCTCATATATCGTCTGCAACACAGTGTGGGGATTTCTGGTTCTGCCCTGGATTGGTTCAGATCTTACCTGACGGACAGAAGTTTTTCTGTTGGTCTAGGTAACACTGTATCCTCATCAGCATTTACCAACTTTACCTACTGCCATTGGGATCCATTATTAGGATGCATAGAATGTCTTTTCACTGTTTTGCAGACGATATTCAAATCTATCTTCCTCTGAAACAGAGGGATACAAACACTTTAACACCACTTTTGGAATGTCTTGAGGATGTCAAAGCATGGATGGCAGTAAATTTTAGTCTTAATGAGACTAAAACTGAAGTGCTGGTATTTGGACCTAGTGGAGCCTGTGTTGTCCCTTTCCCTGAGACGTGTTCCCTTAAACTTTATGTAAAACCAACTGCTAGAAACCTGGGTGTTTTATTGGACAGTGATTTTAAACTGGATAAGCAAATTAACTCTGTTGTCAAAGCTAGCTTTTTTCAGCTTAGGCTCTTGTCCAGGGTCAAGCCGCGTTTAACAAGAAAAGATCTTGAAAAGGTTATACATGCTTTTATTTCAAGCCGGCTTGATTATTATAATGCCCACTATGTTGGTGTTGGCCAGGCCTCGATTGCAAGGTTGCAGCTGGTCCAAAATGCTGCTGCACGTTTTTTAACGGGAACATGTAAACGTGAACACATAACTCCTGTCTTAGCGTCCTTACACTGGCTCCCTGTGCAGTTCAGGGTCAAATTTAAAGTATTGTTAATGGCCTACAAAGCCCAGAATAATTTAGCACCTCAATACATTTCTGACCTTTTAAAGCCATATAGTCCAGCACGGTCTCTCAGGTCTGGTGAGCAGCTTTTACTTTACAGTACCAAAATCTAGGATGAAGAGTCGGGGTGATCGTGCCTTTTCAGTGGCAGCCCCTAAACTTTGGAATGAGTTGCCCCTGTACATCAGGCAGGCCCTGACTCTTCCTATTTTTAAATCTCACCTTAAGACCTTTTCATACACATTGGCATTTAATACTGAGTGATGAGGTATTCTTCTCCCTGTTTTTTATTATTTTATTATTATTGTCTGTTTTTTATTGTCTGTTTCTATGTCTGCAGCTATTTTAGAATTGTACAGCACTTTGGTCAACTAAGTTGTGTTAAATGTGCTTTAAAAATAAATTTGACTTTGACTTTGACTTTGTATAATTCTTAGTTTGTGACAAACATGTAAATCTTGAATCTATTACTGAGCCTTTATATTCATTGTACAATTCAGTGAACAATTTCAGTATATTAGAGAATTCCTCTGAAATGTTCATATTTTGACCTCTTAGTTAGGTTAGATTGCTACAGCTAGATATGTTACAGGATCTTGTGTAATATCTAAAACATTCAGCTTGTACAGTGTATGAACTGCAGGATGTTTAGTAATTATTCCTTCATCATTAGCATTAATTTTACTTGTGATAAGTGTATTTTAGTTCGCTCTCTGACAGAGAAGATTTTAGCTTTAGAGGTGAGCATCTAGATGATATAGAGGATTAGCGATAGGATGAGTAGTGTAGTGTCCAATATTAACAGTTTTATTAAGAATGTTGTTTGTAATTCTTGTGGTGGTGGCTCAAGTGGTTAAGGCTCTGGGTCATTGACTGGAAGCTTGGGGGTTCAAGCCCCAGCACTGCCAAGTTGCCACTGTTGGGCCCTTGAGCAAGGCATTTGACCCTCTCTGCTCCAGGGGCAGATCCTGTATCATTGCTGACCCTGGACTCTAACCCCAACCTCCAAGGCTGGGATATACAAAGAAAGAATCTCACTGTGCTGTAATGTATATGTGACAAATAAAAGGCTATTTCTAATTTGTTGTGAATCTTATTTAGGGAGAGCGACTGTACTCTTCATAATTATTGTTATTGTGATGATCTTTTATGATAAAGTAAGGGCAAGTAAATAAAGAATTCTGTATTTTAGATAAATGTGAAAACTGCATGTGTATTATACTTTAAAATCTAAATGCAACTTCATAACAGGTTAATAGATGCCTCATTTCATCTAGGTGAAATTATAGCTTCAGAAGGGAAAAAAAAATGCATTACCCTCTACAGTTTATTTTATTTATTTTTTTACTAAAATCTAAAATCATCACCTAAAATCTTATGAAAGTATTTTAAATTTTAGAAAACTAAATTGTATTTTAGTCAAAAGACTAGGCATTTGCACTGTGATGTGCATCTACACCTCTACATCTACATATACACGCACATACATTAACTCCTCATTTTGCATCTTTGTTTTTTTGTTCATTTTATTGCTTTTGTATTTATGTATATTTGTTTAACAATAAGACACCACTACCAGTAATTTCATTAAGTATTTATTTACTTCACAGTACTTCATAGCTAGTTGGAGTGCGCACATCTAGTTTATGTTGTACTGTGTACACAATTTGAGTTAATATTCTTTTCTTTGAGTTTAAGTTGAGCTGCCGAGGGGTGAATGGCTGAAGCTGCTGCGCTGTGTGCGAAGTCTTGCTGCGGGCCGTTGATTATTATAGTCTGAGGGGGAGTAGGATATTTGTGTTTGACTGTTTAGCTTTGATTTTCTCCTTTTATTTCTCTAATTGTATTTTTCTGCCTCCAATATATGTATAATTTTTGTCATCGTTATTTAATTGACCTGGTTAGTGATTAGGTTATATGTTGATGTTTGGTTATCATGTGTTTTCCCCTTATGTTTGTGAATGGATTGATCCTTTGAATATCCTCCTACTGTTTCATTTGGGGGACAGTTTTTGTTCAGTTAAGTTCTCTGTGTTTCAGTTGAGTTTAGTTTTGGTTCTGTTGGCCTCTGTTCAATTGTTCTACTTGATTTGCATTTTTGAACTTTGTTCTTTTCTAAATTTGGTGTGCACATCTTGGGAGATATTAAGTTATATTTTTTGAGAAAGATGTTTTTTTTCTATGCCCCTTCATTTCTCGGCTGCGTGGTCCCTCACATGCACGTTGGTATCACAAAGCTTTCGGAATAACAATTTCACACTGACTGAAAGCAGAAGAACTGATGTTGTACTGAATCTTTTGAAATTATACATTGTTCGAGTTGCAGGTTTTGTAGACGAATATTTATCTAAAGGGGTCTTGTGTGCATTGTCTTTTGTGCAATGAATATTTTTGAAAACACTGTTTTTGTAGATGCCATAATTTTTTGTCATTTGTTAATGTGTTTTTTTTCATGCCTTTTGTTTCTTGTACAAGGCATCAGTCAAGTTCTTTGAAGCTCTGGTGATATGAAAGCATTATGTAGCATGAAAATTATAATCTGAAAGATATAACCTGCTCTCTATCATGGTTTATTTGTCCTCATTAGATTATGAAGTCTTGGTAGAAGAAGACTAAGTACCAGTACGGAAGGAGAGAGAGAGAGAGAGAGAGAGAGAGAGAGAAGTTTAATTAGTGTTTAAAATCATCTTGTTGTGTATATGACTACATTGTTTTCATCAGGGTGGAAATCGCAGAGTCATGGAGGGAGTTCTGACACACAAACTTGCCTTGTACTTCATCCTCTGATTCATTTAGACTCTCTCTCTCTCTCTCTCTCTCTCTTTCTCACTCACTGTACCTTTTATAATTTTTTATTATTTACTTTTATTATTTTATTTACTTCCTAAAGGAGGACCCCCTCTAATGAGGAAAGACTTTCTCATATTAGTTCATTTAAGGTGTTCCCTCACTAGTTCTTTCAAATTCAAATTTTATTTGTCACATACATAATGGTACACAGTGTGATATGCAGTGAAATGCTTACACCACTTTTTGACCCTTGAAAAGGAAAAAGGAAAAGAAATAAGGACAGGGTGTGGATGTGTGGATGTCACCAGCAGGCTCCATATTTACTGGGAATTGCAAACCAAATGTCACTTTACTTGTACAAAAACAGTAAATATTCTATTCTATTCTATTCTATTCTATTCTATTCTATTCTATTCTATTCTATTCTATTCTATTCTATTCTCAGGAACACACACATAAATTCACTTCAGTTCACATAATGAAAACATTTTTAAAAATATACATATACATAATATATATATATATATAATGTCTCATAGACATTATTTTTATTCAGAGTTAAGCGATAATGAGGAGATAATACTGAAATTACACACATCATAACTCCAGACATAAACACTATTCAGGAAAGTGTTTGTGTTTTTATTTATGGCTTTATATATTATGGGTTATTTGTGTGTGTGTGTGTATATTTTATCACTTCTATAATTTCACATATTTGTTGTATTTAGCAGTTTATCAATAATAATAATAATAATAATAATAATAATAATAATAATAATAATAATAATAATCCAGCAGCATCCTAACAGCGCCCTCAGCAGGTCAGTTAAGAGAACAAACACATTTTGTGAAACAGAAATCAGAGTTTGGAAATGCTTCACTGCCATCTAGTGGATGGAAAATACTAATGACCTTAATCAACAATAATAAGTCAATTTTTACAATTATTATTGTTTATAATCCTGAAAACCAGAGTAAATGTGTGTGTATTTTTTTTAAAATAAATATCTAATAAGAAGTAAAAACATACAAATTCTTAAATATAGTCAGAATTACATGTAAAATGGTTTGAATGATTTCATATATTTGTAATGATAAACATCAGGTTTGTGTGCATGTGTGTGTGTGTGTGTGTGTGTGAGTGTTGGGGGGATGTTTAGCTGATGTAGTTACAGTGTGGTTTATCAGTGTGTGTATCTGCTCTGTGCAGCTGTCAGGCATTAATGCTGTACGACAGCCGAGTGTTTCCTCTCTCTGAAATCAGTGTGTGATGTGATCGACTCTCATCACTCACACACCTCAGAGACAGGAGGCGGAGCTCTGTTCATCAGTCACACACCTCAGAGACAGGAGGCGGAGCTCTGTTCATCAGTCACACACCTCAGAGACAGGAGGCGGAGCTCTGTTCATCAGTCACACACCTCAGAGACAGGAGGCGGAGCTCTGTTCATCAGTCACACACCTCAGAGACAGGAGGCGGAGCTCTGTTCATCACTCACACACCTCAGAGACAGGAGGCGGAGCTCTGTTCATCAGTCACACACCTCAGAGACAGGAGGCGGAGCTCTGTTCCTCAGCGCTGATGTTATTTTGATATATATGGAGAAAGTGAAAGATGCCTCATCTGATTTGTTATTGAGGCTGTGTGATGATTTCCTCTCATCTTTCTAATAAGGTAACAGTGAGTGTGATTGGCTGTCTCTCTCTCTCTGTCTCTCTCTCTGTCTGTCTCTCTGTAGGGGGCTGAGTGAGGGGATACACTTCTCTCAGTCTCTCTGGGTGAGTGGAGGTGAACACATTGTGTACTATTACATTGTGCAATTAAACATTATATAAGATTATATTAGATTTTTGGCCACACTGCAGGTATTTTCAACCCCGGCCCATGTAACAGGGTAAAAGAAGAAACTGATGATGAATCGTGCCAAAATACTTTTCTAGGTGTTCAACAGTTTTATTATATATTGTTTATCATATATTGTTCATATGTACAATGCACATTTTTATTCAATATACCTGAGAAGAGGGGAATTAGCGACACCCACAGGCAATGTTGGTGAAAATTAAATTGCATCAGCCATTCATTCATCAGTTCCGGTTGAACTGTCGAGGTGAATGGCAGCTAAAGAAATCTCTCTCCGGTCATATTGTTATATTTTGTTACGTATTGTTGATGGATATATTTTAATTTTATTTTAAAATTAAATATCACTTTAAGAAAATGTTTAAAACATTTTTATTTCAGATTAGACTAATTGGAAGAACTCGGTTTGCTAGTAAATGAATTTCAGGTGCCTTACACGTAGCTGAAGCATGCTACATGTGTATGTAACCCGCGGTATTTCTTTTTTTGTACTCACTTTGTTTATTTTTATTTGTATGATTTTTTTTTTACAGCTTTGTGACTGGATGAGCAGTATTTATGTCTGTTTGGTGTTATGTGTATCCTCAGGTATGCTTTATCATTATTCCTTATGTTCTTTGTGTTCAGGAAAAAAAACAAAAGTAAAACACAGAGTTCATAATCATATAATTGGATTATATTGACTGTAATTCGTCAGTTCCGGTTGAACTGTCAAGGTGAATGGCAGCTTTGTGACTGGATGAGCAGTATTTATGTCTGTTTGGTGTTATGTGTATCCTCAGTAAACACCACATGTGGATGAACTCTACAAATGGCCTGAGTGTTGTCTGAGTATCTGACAAGAGAGCCAGAGAGGGGTAACAATGGTGCCGTGATTCCCGTTCTTGGTCCACGTGGAACCGATCATTGACGAAGTGACGAAGGCGGAGAGCAGCAGAGACATTGTGGGATTCGCCTGGATGATTGGACTGTGGTTGCCAGATTCTCCAGTTAAAGACTCTTTTTCTTTTTGATGGACCTTAAATCATCACGAAATGACCAATGGATGGGAGATAAGTTATAAGAATTGAAAGTGTTGTTTCTGATTAATTTAACTTTCACATTTTGTCATGGATTGTCTAAAATGGCTGAGGGTGGTGCAGATAGTTCTTTGCTTGGGTCTGGACGGGGCAAATTTTTTATGCAATTCTCTGATACTAAGGTAGGATTAAGTGATGTTAAATTTGGATCCCATATCCATGCAGCAGGGGACGAATATGTGGCGCATGCCAGTAACAAGACTTTTCCTAACACCTCTACTCCTAAGCCATGTGTAGCGGGAACGTCTAGTGACCCTGACACCAGCGAACTTTGTGCTTTAGTTGAACACTTGGGTCGGAAGATACTGCAAGACTTTTGTCAGAGGGTGAGTTTGCCAGGCCTACTACTGAGAACAGCAATTCAGGTTCTCAATGTGCTACTCTTGATTTATCGCAGTTGTATGTCATTTTGAAATCGGATGAGAAAGTACCACCTGTATTTAGGGGGGATGGTTCAGGCAAATGGGATATTCAAGAATGGGTTGATATGATGCAGCTTTATCTGCATAAGAGAAATATCAATATCACTGAACAAGCAGATGAAATAATCAGTCACTTCGTGGGTAGGGCATAGTAACCCTGCACTAGATTGTAGAAATCACCCTGAAATAATTTATAGTATACTTATGCAACACTTTAGTGAGGTGTCCTATTCTAGTATGCCACTTGCTGATTTTTATAATACATTATCTAGATATGGTGAGGACCCTGTTGATTACTGGCTTCGTCTAAATAAGGCAGCAGATATCGCTGATGACTGTCTCTGAGCTCAGGGAAGGAGAATGGACAATTTGAATTCTGAGGTTGCATTGAGGAATTGTCCAGATACTGATCTGGCACGTGTTTTTAAGGTGCGGCCGTTAGAAAACTGGATGGCGAAGGATGTCCAAGAGCTTCTAGACAGTTTCCAGCATGAGTGCAAATTGAGAGTGAGTACTAATGCATATACAGTTAGTCAGAATTCACAGATATCTACTCACAGTTGCAAAAATGCTGATGTTGGTCCGGAGTCTGTACTAACGTGTTTTAAGCAGGGAACCAACCAATAGACCTGATGAATCTAAACCCGATGCAAAAGATCAGTCCGGTTTGAACCGGATGGCTGATATGCTGGCGCAGTTGCTTGATGTGTTAAAGAAGAAGGAGGAGACTATACCTGAACATATGTCTTTTGGGAGAAGACATGGAAAAAAGAGATGTAGTATTTGCAGTAACACTACACATACTACTATTGACCATTGCAGATCTGATCATCTGTGTTTTAAATGTCATGGTGCCGGTCATTCCAAACGTGACTGTACTAAGACAATTCCTACTCTGCGTCCTACTTCAGGTTCGCTTGGTGATCAGGGAAACTGAGTCGTCTGCATTCGGAGAGGGAGAATGTGGGTGATTCTGGAATTCCCTCAATGTAGATACTGATTTTGAAGCTTTGTTTCTGTCCTTTAAGAATGCCTGTCCCGATTCTCCAAGAGTCGTTATTCAAAACACACAACGCAATGCAGGCACTTTTTTATACACCTGTTCTTGTTAATGATTCGTTTCACGTCAACGCAATGTTGGACACTGGTTCTATGGCCTGTACCTTGAGTGATTCAGCTTTCAGTAAGCTAAGAGAATTTTGGATGCTGTTCAGGAGGAGGACACTGATGTTGTTCTAATTGGTTGTGGTAGCAAACAGGTGTTCCCAAAAAGTATGCTTGAACTTAAATTGTAAGTTTACATCTGTAATGTTATTTTCCCATGCCTTGTTGTTCCTGGACAAGGAGATGACCTATTTTGGGCACAAACGACAAGCATCTTGTCCACAGACTGAAAGATTCGGACAGATATTGGGAACTGATTTCTATGCCCAGTGAGCCTAATCAAGAGTGTGATAAGTTCTTGTCGATGCTGGCTGGCACATGTCGATGGAGGGGTGGGACGGTTCCCGATGTTGTCGGTACAGTGAAACTTAATCAAGCAATAACACTTTCACCTGGCCAGGAACCTCTAGTTTAGGGTAAGCTTCTTGGCCTCTAGTTTGGGGTAAGCTTCCTGTAAAATCCTGTGGCCAACCGGGCAGTACTGTTCTGGTAGAACCATCTAGATTCCACTCTGCCACTAGGAAAGTTCTGGTGGGGCGTATCGTTACTCCGCTTTGGGGTGATGGTTGGATACCTCTTAAGTTGATCAATTCCAGTGACAAGCCAGTAATGCTGACCGATGTCTACCCCTGCACTGCGTTGGAGAACAAGTGCGAGTCTGGACTTCCGCTTCAGTCAAGTATTCAGCAGTCAGTAGTTGAGCCAGGTGAGTCTGGAAATGTGAACAGCAGGCTCAGAAAGTACGGTTTGGAGTCCATTGATCTAGATTCATATGAAGTTTCTGGATTCTGGAAAACGAAGCTCTGCGATCTAGTCCTTGAATGAGCCCATTTTTTCTACACATTCTCTTGATTGTGGCGAGGTCAAGGACTTTGTACATCGAATACATCTGTTCGACGAAAGACCATTTCACTTACCTTACAGGCGAGTTCCCCCTTCACATTACCAGAAGTTGCGTGTTGCTTTGAATGAGATGGAGGAGAGGGGTATTATTTGTAATTCGGTAAGTGAATATGTATCGTCTTTGGTACTGTGTTGGAAAAAGAATGGCGATTTGTGTTTCCATCTTTGGGTCATTCACAGAAAGAATATTATGTTAATGCAAGAGATAAACAGCATGGACAGTCAAGCTGAAGAGTCAAGCCGGGAAACTCAGCTAGAGCAAGAAATTCTTTAATTACAGAAAGAAAATGAAAATCTACATGCTCTGATTATATCTCTGTAACAAAGTGTTATTTTTTATATCTATATTTCTCTGTCTATCCATCTATATATCAGTTTATCTGTCAGTGTGGTTGTGTGCTAGTAATCACTTTGAATTGAATTGCATTATTTTTGTTAAGAAATTCTTCCAATGCTTGGCCTGAATGCCTGGCACAAAACATTACATTACACTCAGAACAGATACAATCAACAATCAAAAATCACAAGAGATTCAAGCCACAAAAATCCTCCTGAAAAGGTAAATAATAATATATTTGTTTGTTCATATATGTTCATGTACAGTGCTGTGCAGAAGTCATAGAAGGCATGTTAACTTCATGTACAATTTACTTTTGTAACTAAATCCAAATTTGGTATGATCAATCCTTTGCCTTTAAAACAGATGGCACACTAAAGCAAAAGATGTAAATTTTAAAGAATTTTGAAGAATTTAACAAGCCTAACACATTTGCACAGTAATGTACAGTTGAAGACAAAATTATTAGCCCCCTATAAAATCTTTTATTATTTTTCAAATAATTCCCAAGTGCTGTTTAACAGAGAGAAGATTTTTTCAACACAGCATTTTTAAACATAATAGTTTATTTAGGAAGCTTGGAATGTTTGTAATACAAAAAGAAACAAAATTATAACCAAGAACAAAAAAGTCTACAGGTCAAAATTATTAGCCCTTTGATGTTAATAGTCAATAGTGTATTCATTTTTTTTGATAACAGCCTTTAGTCATTTGTTGTACTTTTCAACAAGTTTCAGGCATGTCTCCTGAGGAGTGGCAGCCCATTCCTCCATAGCGAATCTCTCAAGCTCCTCCAGATTTGTTGGATTTCTGGCATGAACTCTGGACCTTAGTGTGCCCCACAGATTTTCTATTGAATTTAAGTCTGGGCTTTGTGCAGGCCAGTCAAGGACGTTCACTTTGCTCCTTTGTAGGTAGTTCTTCACCAGAAGTGAGGTATGCTTTGGGTCGTTATCATGCTGGAAGACAAAACTTTGACTCAGACAAAGTTTTGTTGCAGACTGTCTGAGGTTGTCTCTCAAAATCTTCTTGTAGTCTTCCTTTTTCATGGTTCCTTCAACCCTGCCAAGATTCCCAGTCCCAAATGCACTGAAACATCCCCACAGCATTATACTCCCTCCGCCATGTTTCACTGTGGGAACGGTGTTCTTTGGGTTGAACTCCTCTCCCTTCTTTCTCCAAACATAGGCAACATCTCTGTGGCCAAAGAGCTCTAGTTTTGTCTCATCTGACCAAAGGACATGTTTCAAGTATGCATAATTTTTCCCCAGGTTGTCCTTAGCAAACTTCAGTCTAGCTTGTAGGTATCTCTTCCTCAGTGGAGTCTTTCTTGGTCGGCAACCTTGCAGTCCATTCCTGTGCAAGGCTCTAGTGACTGTCTTCGTTGATACATCAATCCCAGACTTTGCTAAGTCATTCACTAGTGTCCTGGCAGTTGTTCTTTAGAAACCTCTCTCACTAGTTTTCTTTCCAAAGTTTTTGAAATCTTTTGCTTCCTGCCTCTGCCAGTCTTGTTCTCCACTGTATGTTAGGGTCTCTTTAAACTTCTTGATAATACTTCTCATGGCAGTTCCTGACACTTGAAAATTCTTTGATAAACGTGTATATCCTTCTTCTCCTTTGTGAGCATGAACAATTATTTTTCTCAAGTCTAAACTAGTTTCTTTTGTCTTTGCCATGATGATGGTACATATTATTTTGTTAGTTGTTTTGCAAGATACTAATCCTCAGCTTAAAGTGCAATTTAAAGGCTTAATTAGGTTAATTTGGTTAATACAAATACAATCAAACAAATAGTTCCTTAAGGGAGCTAATAATTTTGATCTTAGCAGTTTTTTCATTTTTAAAAATAATTATTTTATTTCAGCCAAACTATAAGAAATCAGACTTTCTCTAGAAGAAAAATATAATAGGAAATACTGTGAAAAAAAATCCCTTGCTCTGTTAAACATCATATATGTATGTGTATATATATATATATATATATATATATATATATATATATATATATATATATATATATATATATATATATATATATACACTGCTCACAAAAAGTTAAGGATATTGGGCTTTCGGGTGAAATTTCAGGATGTACCTAAAATGCACTATAACCTTTACAGGTGAACTTAATTTGACCTTCTCTACCCTTCTGAATGCACATGTCCAACTGTTCAGTGTTTCAGTACTTTTTGCAGAACTTGCTGTTCTCTAACAAGGTGCTTAACGGCAAAATTCACAACTGGTGTTTGATCCATGAATCCACCAATAAATTTTCTGGTTCCATTAGAATTGGTATTTAAACAGTCCTCTTCATCATGCTGTTCACATTTTGACATCATGAGACCAAGACCACACCTAACAACTGATCAACAGAACCTCACCATTGTGAGGCTTCAAACAGGATGTTCTCAGAGGGAAGTGGCCACTGAGCTTAGAGCGTCACAGAGTGTCATCAGCAGGTTGGGACAGAGATACAGAGAGACTGGAAGAGTCACAGAAAGGCATAGAAGTGGACGTCTTTTGGCCACATCCCACGTTGATGACCGCTTCATTGTGAACAGTGCCCTGCGAAACGGATGATGAATGCCACTCAACTCCAGGCAAAATTAAGGGAGGTGAGAGGAACCCAAGTGTCACGTCAAACCGTTTGAAACATCAGCGTGGTCTGCGTGCTAGACAACCTGCAAGGGTACCTGACCACACCACCAGGCACAGGCGTCGGGCCAGGGAGCATTTACACTGGACGAGGGACTCTGTGCTGTTCTCTGATGAAAGTTGATTCACATTGAAATGATGTTGGAGACGTCAAGGAGAGTGCTATGCATCAGCCACTGTTGTGATGGTGTGTCCACTCAATACAGAACTGCCCTACATCTTGTGAATGGTACAGTGACAAGCCAGTACTACCTGAATAACATCATTAATCCAGTCATTGTGCCCCTGCATGAACAACACAGGCCTAATTTTAAGTCGACTCGTGAACAGCATGAGACGTTGTTGTCAAGCTGTAATTGATGGTCAAGGGCACATGACAAATTATTGAGACGTTGACATTTTTTGTTGTGGTATACCCACCATTGCAGCTTCTACTTAAATGCCCTACTTTCATGATATAATATCACTGTAGTGTGAACTTTTTCCATTTTCCATAAATTTCACCCAAAAGACAATATCCTTAACTTTTTGTGAGTAGTGTATATAGGGCTGATGAACATAAAATGGTGGAATCCAGAAGTGAGGACGCGAAACCGGTAGTTGCGTCCCGGAACCGGACGTGGCGTCGCAGAACCAGGAATGCCTGCCTGACAAATTCAGCTGTGCACACAGAACATCTGCAGCTCTCATATTCCAGCCTACAGCACAAACTCTGTTCCATTACAGTCCACAGCAACCATCCAGATTGGCCCTGATCCTGGTCCAAATGGCCCATATGTGGTGCAGTTACAGGCTCCCCACAGTGCAGCTCTCTACACACCACTGCAGCATCAACCTCATCCCAGCGATCACCACACACTGTTCCCCACTGACCATCCTGAAGAACCTCCACTCTCCCAGCACAGCGACTTCCACCATTCACCAACCTCACACTGTCTGAGAGAGAGAGAAAGAGAGAGAGAGAGATTTTTCTGAATAATCGGTGTGAACTTACCAGCTAGTGTGAATGTGGATGAGAGAAGAATAAAAGTCAGACAGATTTCCATCTCCCTCCTCACTGTACACGATGTGTTCACCTCCACTCACCCAGAGAGACTGAGAGAAGTGTATCTCCTCACTCAGCCCCCTACAGAGAGACAGACAGAGAGAGAGAGAGAGACAGCCAATCACACTCACTGTTACCTTATTAGAAAGATGAGAGGAAATCATCACACAGCCTCAATAACAAATCAGACGAGGCATCTTTCACTTTCTCCATATATATCAAAATAACGTCAGTGCTGATGAACAGAGCTCCGCCTCCTGTCTCTGAGGTGTGTGACTGATGAACAGAGCTCCGCCTCCCGTCTCTGAGGTGTGTGACTGATGAACAGAGCTCCGCCTCCCATCTCTGAGGTGTGTGACTGATGAACAGAGCTCCGCCTCCCATCTCTGAGGTGTGTGTGTGTGACAAGATTCGAATACATCACACACTGATTTCAGAGAGAGCTAGCACTTGGCTGTCGTACAGAATTAATGAATGACAGCAGTACAGAGCAGATACACACACTGATAAAACACACTGCAACTACATCAGCTAAACATCCCTTCTACACACCCCTATTATTTAAACAATTTTTAGTCTTTTTTAAACTGAAATTTTACATTTATTTACTTGCATTTTCAATTAGTATGAATTACACACACACCTTTGTTTTTTTGTCTGCTACTTGTTTGGGGTCACCACAGCAGATCATCCAGTGGACATATTTGATTTGGTACATGCTTTATGTTGGATGCTCTTCCAGACACAGCCCTTTATTTTATCCAGGCTTGGGACCAGCACTGAGAGTTAACCCCTCAGTGTCGGGTTAGGTCCCTGCTCAGGAAATCAACCTGGGTGAGAATGTGGGATCCTGCACACACACACACACACACACACAAACACACACACACACATCTAATATTTAATAATTTTTGCATCCACAAGATGGCAGTGAAGCATTTCCAAACTGAGATTTCTGATGAAATGTGTTTTTTCTATTAACTGACCTGCACTTAACTCTGAATATGAGACATTATTTTTAAAATGAGGAAAATGTTTTCATTGTGTGAACTGAAGTGAATTCATCTGTGTGTTCCTGAGAATATAATATAATATAATAGAATATAATAGAATAGAATCTTTATTGTCTTTGTACAAGTACAGTGACATTTATTCTGCAATTCCCAGTAAAATATAAAGTTCTAAAATCCACAAAATTCTAAATAAAATATAAAGCAGTAGTGCAGTAGAACCTTGTGCGATTATTAGGGATAATTTTTCCCTGCATTGTTTTTTACTATTTTAATGCACATTCTTGTGAACAGGAGTCGGAATTCATTGAGCTCAAAACATTCTCCATTTTACCTTTACCCAGAGAATTTGAGAGTGTTAAATCAAGAGCATGTGAGAATGAGGTAGGGGGCAGGGCTTCCATTCAGTGTCACTCAAAATCGGAGATAATGAATACTAGCAAACTGTGATGTTAAACTACAGAGCTGCTGTTCAAAATGTGTAAATATGGAGCCTGCTGGTGAGGTCCACACTTCATTAAATCTAATGTATGGCTATGACTTAACTCATGACCATGGATTAACAAGGTGTGAGAGATGTGTTATGCCTCTGATTATATTATTACTATAAATAGCTTTATTGTTTAACATAAAACATTTTTTATATTATTGTATTATGCACTACTTACATAAACAATGATTTCTGTAATTTACCAAATCTTCTAGAAAAAAGATGTTAGATACAGGAATGGATAAGAAAGTGTACATGTAAACTTCTACAGTCTCTTTATCTCAGCTAAAACAGACAAGCAGCAGCTTTTTCCCTCAAGAGTGTGGTGTTGAGAGTAAAACCCAGTAGATACACACACTACTAACTCAATAGCTGCGTCTGCAATCAAGGGCCTCAACCGGTTTCAGTCCAAAAAAACAAAAACAAAACAATTTGTTCAGTTAAATAAACAGTTGTTCATCGACTTCTGTGCAGACTCAATAAAATATCCTCCATTTTGTGTGCAGGTGACCGTACATTAGCAGGAAGATGCTCAGAAGAAAGGGTTTGTGCAGGTTGCTCCTTAGCCTGGCCTGTATCCTTGCACACTTGTTTCCTCCCCCTATGCTTTACCAATATTACTAATATGTTTGCATATACTTTGCACACCTAGTAGTAATATAAGCATAAAGGAAAAACAAACAAAAAATCTGCTCTGTATGCCTCCATCCAAATTCTCTCATGCATGTGTGTGTTTGTGTGTGTGTTTCTGGCAAACATTTCAGTCATGGAATGTTAGGAAGGTGAACCCACATCAGAGAGGGAGAGAGAGCAGGTCTCTGTGTAGGTGTGTGTGTGTGTGTGTGTGTGTGTGCATTTATTCATTAATTATTCATTATAATTACAATTATTCATTATAATTTTATATATAGTTGCCAGGGTTAAGGGTTGAGCTCAAAGTGTTGCTGGGATTTGAACTTTGTTTATTTTTACTGCCTGTTAATTTTTTTTACTGCCTAAGATGTTCTATAATGACACCTGGCCAAAGCTGCAGACTTCAAGACACTACCATGAGATAGGTAGATTATGCGTTGTGATGGATTGAGTCCTGCACACCCTATCAGTGGAGAAGTGAAAGGCTATGGGGCCTCAAGGCCCAAAAAACCATCATGAACTGTTCAACATCCTGGAGCATGCACTAGCTACATTTGAAATCGGCAGGGGTGAGTGATCCAGAGCCAGGGGGTGAATAGCCCCTCTTAGTAGGGATTGTTCCCAAACTTCCAGGTCCCATGCTGCTTCCAGGTCCCCATCTGGGGATAGCCCGGTGATCTGTTGGTGATGCCACACATCCAAACCCAAACTCTCCTACACCTGGCCCATTCACAACCACTAAGAGAACACAACAGAGAAGCTGAGGGACTGGTTGCTGTGGGCAGGTATGGATGCCAAGATCTGTGACTTCTACCAACAGTTCCCCCAGTGCCAACAAATGACCTCCCAAAACCTTGCACCGGTGCCCATTTTCCTGCCACCAGTGACTGAGGTCCCATTTGAGCATGTGGGCTTGGATCTTATTAGGCTGCTTTTAAAGTCAGTTCAGGGTCATGAGTACATCCTTGTGATAGTGGACTATGTACCCTGAGGTGGTCCCACTTTGGAAGGCCACCTCCCAGGACAAGTGACAAGAAGTGGTGTTTCTCTTTAGCCAAGTGGGGATAACGAAAGACATTCTAATGGATGAAGGTTCACCTTTAAACATCCCGACTCATGGTGGACCTTTGTCATATGTTGCAGGTCAAACACCTGAGGACGTCTGTCTACCACCCCCAGACTGACAAAGTGACCCACTTAGCTAGATGCTGGAAAGGATGCTGTGCTGGATGGTAGACACAGAAGGAAGGAACTGGGACCTCCTACCCCCTCCTCTCTGCCATCCGAGAGCTACCCCAAGCATCCAGGGAGTTCACTCCATTTGAGCTTCTGTTTGGGTTGCAACCTTGCCAAGGAATCATGGAAGGAACAACCAGGTCAGTGGTGGAATATGCGCTGGAGAAGATGGAGCATATCGACAAGGTCAACCCCATCATAAAGGAGTACTTTGGAGGTGGCTCAGTAGGCCCAACAGAGTATCTACAACAACCTGGCCCAAACCAGCTTGGCTAGCACCAAGGTCCTCCTGCTTATACCAGAAATTCCTGCAAGTTCCTGACTCACTCACAAGGCCCGTACAACTTCAACAAACAGGTAAGTGAGCAGACAACCAACTGTACCACATCAATCTGTTGAAAAAATGGATAGAGTCTGTGCCTGTTGTGTCTGCTCTTGCTGCCTGTAATGCAGATAAGCCAGAGTGTACTTTGTTGAGGAGAGGGGCTGATCTCAGTCCATCCTAGAATCAGGGCCTAATGGAGCTAGTGGACCAGTATGCTGATGTTTTTTTCTCCTGTACAGGTTTACACACTTGGTTCACCATAAGATCCAGACCTAACTGGGAGTGGTGGTCAAGCAGCCTTATTGGGTAAAAGAAGCCAGACAAAGAGCTATTGAGCCCGCCAGTCCCTTCTCCTACCCGATTATTGTCCCAATGCTTGATGGCTACCCCCTACCCTGCACTGAAAACCTGGTGGAGAGACTCACTGCATGAAAAGAGGTGCATCTGTACCAGGATACTCCTGTATACACCACTGATTTTCGGAAGTATCTACAAGTACCACTGACTGTATACATCAAATTCCACCAAGCTAGGATACTTCCAGAATGATACCAATTCAGATGTATCTTGCTGAGGTATTCTACCATGGTACAGCCATTTGTTGCCATGGCAAGTAATCCACTCAAAGATTTTGTCAGGAGACATTCACACCTCTTTTATCTCAACATTGATTGGTTGTCTAGTGGGACATTACCCAGTCCCTTTCCTGTTAATATTATTTATTTATATTATTACACTTTTTATTTAGCCCAACCCAAGCCCTCATAGCTTAGTGACTTGATTGGTTATTGGGCAGGTATGTAGATAGACCCTATCCACCCCCCCCACTGTACTATACATCCCCCACACTCTTCAAAAAATAAGAACAGAATGGATTCAGAATTTTTTTATTAAAATTAAACCAAACACTAATAAATATAAAAAAGCAAAGTAAGAATAAGGGAAAAACAGAAAATATGAAAAAAAATGAACAAATGTGAGATTATAAAAAGGTGCAATTAAATTAAAAGCAATACTAAAACAAACACATGCACCAGTATGTTAGAGTTCCAAAAAGGAATGTCTTTCTGGCTCGGCTCCATTAGCTCTTACACGTTGAAGGTGTGTAAGAGTGTAGTGCATATCCGCCTCCAGTCTGCGTTGAAGCTGCTGGCAAAGCTCCGACAATTGTGGGTTCCTGTGAGGTGGAGACCTTACAACCCACACCGGTCTTCCATCAACTATGGCATCCTCCTCATCAGACATCAGTTCCAGCATTGCAGTCTGCCACAGTTCTCTCTCTGTATCTGTTTGAATGACCCTAGTCCTGGACTCCAGAAACTGCAAAACACACCATGCGTTAACCCCTAAAAACACACAGAGATGTACCGAACTTAATACATAGATGAATTTCTATACTTACTCGTCTTTTCCTTTGTCGGTTTTTAGCCCCTGCCTTAATGGAGTCTCTTAGCTGGGACTTTCCTGGCTGAGACAGAGTATTTCCTCTGCAATGTCTCATAGCAAGTCCTGCAACATGCTGAATAAAAAAAAATAATTCAGATAAGTGACAGAAACAATTAAAATTATTAGATGGACAAAAATAAAGGGACATGAAAATAATTACAGTGACAATTTCTGATTCCCCTTTATACACTCAGGGTCTGTATCTGTAAAAGTCGTCTTTAATTCCTCCAGCAGATATTTCATCACTGCCTGATTATGAGGTGAACTTTTTCTGTGTGGAAAGAGAGTAGTGTCATTAATTACATTTAAAATGATTATGTAAAACCCCATACATAGCATGTAAAAAACAGCATTCTTACCCAGTTTGTGGATCATATTTATGTGGGTTGTTTTCCGAATTATGGAGGCACCTTACAGCTTCCTGTAACGTTGAATTAAAAACACTTTAATACATACATACATACACACATACATACATACATACAACAAAGACTTTTCAAACAGCAGCGTATAATTCAGACAAACTGTTAAATAATCTGGACACCTACAACAACGCAAGGAACAAAAAGTAGTTGCGCTAACTTGGCGAGATACAATTTACTATTCAATTCAATTCAGTTTATTTTGTATAGCGCCTTTTACAGTGAACATTGTCTCAAAGCAGCTTTACAAAAGAAGAAAACAGAAAAGGGAGGGGAAAATGAAAAATAATAATAAAAAATAACTAATTAACTAGAAATAAGAATAAATTATTAAATTCTATAATTAGACTATTTTATCCCTAATGAGAAGCCTGTGGCAACTGTGGCAAGGAAAATCTCCCTGGGATGGAAAGGAAGAAACCTTGAGAGGAACCAGGCTCAGAAGGGAACCCATCCTCATTTGGGTGACACTAAACAGAAAATAATGTAACTGTAACTGATTAATGTCCTTTCTACAACAGCAACCAATGGCCCATGAGGAACTATTAGGTCAGTGTAGTTTCTATGGTCATTATAAACACTAGTTCTTTGCTGTCACAAGCTGACAGATGAAATGGCAGATCTGTGATGGTGTGGAAGTCCCCAAGTGGCTCTGTCCATGGCTGTCTCCTGGTCCACACAGATCCATCCACAGCATCAGTGGGCACCATCACGCGGTGAGACTCCGACCAGGGGTAGGGCAGTGGTCACACTGGAAACTGGCAAACACTGTGAGCTCAGGAGTGGGGTGTATAGCTCTACAGAGAAAGTAGAGAGAGAAAGAGAAATATATTAAGTTTCTGATCATGTGATGCTTAAAGACAGTGTAGAATTATGTGTAAAGTGCAGGCAGGGACTCCGGCAAGACTAGCTATGACATCATAACTAAAAGGGAGAGCCAGAAGGTCACAGACATGAAGGCTTCCCGGGACATAAAGCATCCAACCACTTCACAGTCAGCAAACCTGAGTGACTTGTGAGGGTGGTAAGATGACAGCATCCAACACATCCCAGTCACCAAACACTCTATGACCATGAACCTTCCAGATCTGCTCCTTTACCTAAGAAAACTATACATTAAAAGCTCGACTAAACAAATGTGTCTTCAGCCTAGACTTAAACATTGAGACTGTATCTGAATCCCCAACACTAATTTGAAGGCTGTTCCACAACTTTGGGGCTTTGAAAGAGAAAGCTCCGCCCCCTGCTGTAGCCTTTGCTACTTGAGGTACTACCAAGTAACCAGCACCCTTTGATCAGAGTAGGCGTGTCGGATCATAAAAGACTAAAAGATCACTCAGGTACTGTGGCGCGAGACCATTTAGTGCTTTATAGGGTAGTAACATAGGTTAGTACTACTGTATTGTCGGCTAACATAAAGCTAAACTTACTGCAATGCCCACGTTATGCGCCCTCTTAACTCCTTTATGCCCATGGCTTGACTCTTCCTGCGGTCTTTGCTTGTCGAACTTGCGCTGAAGACGCTGGATAGCCTCTTCGAGAAGAGCAGTGTGTGCAGCTTGCTTCTCCATCAAACCCTCAAGCTGACAAGACAAAGCGCTCTGACCGGAGATCAGCTGCTTCATCAAGTCATTCATTCTCAGTGGGCTTGATGCTGTTTGCTGACCCTTAGTCACGGGAGTAGAAAAGCTTAGGTTTCTTTTGCACGCCATCACAAATAGTATTTTGTACTTCCACCAAGACGCAGTTCGTGAGAATAACTTCCGTAAACAATGCTGACGATTTAAAGTTGTTTTTTCGCGCGAGTGAAAGAACACAGTAATGTCATTGGTTGCACCCGCTTTACGTCACCGACATAATGAGCGGAACTGCAAAAACAACCTTCCCCATTCGATGGTTTCCACGACACCCCACCCACCCCTGTCAGTGAATTGTTTGTATTTATTCTGGGGGAAAATATAATACTGGATATGTTGCCTGTCATCATGGAAGGGCGTTTGAGGTTGCCTGTGGATCTGTTGAGAAGAAAGAGAGCCCGGCGGTTTTGTGATCACTGCAACAATATTGTTTCACATGCCAATTTTTATCGTCACAAAAAAATGTTTTTTCGCAATGGAGTTTGGATCAAAGATACTACAACCCAAGACAACTCAAGAGTGGAAAAAAAACTATTGAGTTAGAAGATGTGCACGTGATGAAAGCCTTGATCCATCAGAAGTGGAAAACGCAGTCTGGGATGTCCACTTAGGTAAGTTATTGAATTTATTTTATAAAATAAAAATCTATGTCAGCAAGCAAAATGATTTATAAATGTTTGACTTAATTCGCACAGAATATTCAGATATATAGTCTGTTTGTTTCTGTAGGCCTCAGGATGCTTGAGTCACAGCTTACCCCAAAAGAACTTCATTTATTCATTTGTTCATTTATGTGCTCTTTTTGTTAGGAACAGTGTGTTCAGAATATAGTTAACTTGTTTTTATAGCATATAAAATTAGCCATTTGTTGAAACTTGTGTATATTATATAACTTAGGATATATGTTATATAAATATATAACTGTTATGATCTTCAACATTTGACAATGTACAATAAAACTATATAAAATCTAGAGCATTGAAGAGCACAATAATGTTAAAAAGAGAAGAATCCTGTTAGGCTTAGGTAATAAACTGTTTCTATCTTGATTTGCAAATGTGGCCATTAGACGTAATGGCTGTTGACCAAATAGCTTTAGTTATTGTTATGAATGGCCCATCAGCACATACATATGATAATGCAGTGATGAAGTGTGGGGTATTTACCAGATGATTTACCAGATGATTTAAGTGAAAGCCTGTTAACAGTAACCTACGGTGAACACTGACATGCATGACAATACATATTACCATGGTTTTGTGATTGTAATGGTATTGTGATCTTTGGGTGTTTAGGTTGATTAGCTTGTAAACACAAATAATGTTTTTTACAGAGAACTTTAGCAGCCTAGAAGAAGGAAATCTGTGCATGCCTGAGGAAGACACGCATTTCAATGAAAATCCAGGCTCACCGGAAGGACTGCTTAGATAGATATATATATATATATCTATATATATATATATATATATATATATATATATATATATATAGTGTGTTATTACATATACATCATTGTTTGTTCTGTGCTTAAAAAGTAATGTTTCTCTTTTTGTCATTAGATAGGAAGACAGCAATGAGCTCAGGCTTTTCCTGGAGCCCAGTGAAACAGAGTCTTCAGATGATGACAGTGACAGTGAAGAGGCAGTCTTTACAGATGAGCAGAACCATGAAGATTCGGATTTGGCAGAAGATGATAACACTGAAGCAGATAAAACCAATGGTGATGACGCCAGGCAGTTACATGTAAAGCTCCTAGCATTCATGCTTTTAACCTGGCAAGCTGTATTCAACATATCAGACAATGGCATCACTGCATTGCTGCTATGCCTCAGACACTTTATGTGGGTAATTGGAAATATTCTTTCTGCTGATTTACTTAGCAGTTTTGCTGATATGATTCCCAAGACTTTACATTCACTAAGGAAATTGACCAATATTAACAGAGACAACCTCTGCAAATATTCTATCTGTCCCCAGTGTAAGTCCACATATACACTTGCTGAGCGTTATCATATCACCAGGAATGGTTCAGCTAGTAGTAAAATATGTGGATATATTCCATTTTACAAGCATCCACACAAGACATCTGCCCTGAGAAAGAAATGTGGCTCTCTCTTAATGACCAAAGTTACACATTTCAATGGCACAGAAAGTCTTTACCCAAAACAAACCTATTGTTATAAGAAAGTAATTCAGTCTTTGGAAACTTTGATTAGAAGACCTGGATTTTTGGAAGAGTGTGAGAAGTGGAGACAAAGACGAATTCCTGACTCTGTTATGGCAGATGTTTATGATGGACAGATTTGGACAGACTTTCAGTATGTAAATGCACAGCCATTTTTAGCAGAGCCAAACCATTTTGCTCTTATAATGAATGTTGATTGGTATCAACCCTTCAAGAATTCCCCATATTCAGTAGGGGTCATATACCTAACCATTTTGAATTTGCCACGAGAGGAGTGTTTTAAGGAGATCATAATTTTAGTTGGAGTTATACCAGGACCTACAGAACCGAAGAACATTATTAACACTTATCTTGACCCTTTGGTGGATAAGCTTCGTGAGCTGTGGGACGGAGTTCCCATATTTAATCCTTCAATTTTGGGGTGCCAAGTGTACAGAGTGGCTCTTCTGTGCCTTTCATCAGACATTCCAGCTTCACACAAGTGTGTTGGCTTTGTGGGCCATGGAGCTTTAAGAGGTTAGTTTTCTGCTATTGTGCCATTACATCTGTTTTAAACTTAAAAGTACATCTATTTTTAAGATCCATTCATTGTTGTATTTGTGTTCTATAGGATGTAACAAATGTCTGAAAACATTCAAGAAAACATCCTTTGGGGGGAAACAGACTTCTCTGGCTTTGACCATTCATCTTGGGTCCCTCACACTTCAGAAGCGCACAAGCTGTGTGCTAAAATGACAGAGAAGGCAACCACAAAGGCAGCCCAAAAAAGACTGAAAGCTCAATATGGTGCCAGGTGGTCTGAACTTTTTCACCTTAAGTATTGTCATGCCATAAGATTTGTTGTCATTGACCCAATGCATAATCTACTTGGAACAGCCAGGCACATATTCAGGTTATGGACTGAACTTGGTCACACTAAAGAGAAGGTCTCAGTCGTAATTCAACTATGCACAGTGGTTGAGATTTAGGCCAATGTAATTACAAAACCTTGTTTGTTTATACTGTTATTGTGCATTTTCATTATTATTTTCATTATCTGTAAATGTAAACCTTTACAATAAAGCTTTTTTGTGATATTCTGAAACAACGTTTGTTGCATTCCTCTTGACTACTATAATCCATGAACACATAAAAGTAAAATTTATGTGTAACAAAAAGTAATTTTTACACATTAAAAAAGGTAATCATGTCTATTGAATTTCAGTTATTTTGAACGATGTACAAATTTTCTCAAATATACAAATTAAACTATATTAATAATAAACATATTTAGTAAATACATTTGTACAGACGGTGTTTTATCCAGTTTTTATGTACAATAATGAAATATGTACTGTCCTCTAGAAGACACACCATGGCTAATCCCCCCCACTCGGCTATGATAACAAAGACCACACCTCTGCCTGCTAGTCATTAACATACGAAAGGCTTTTACACCTCACAGCCCTCACTCAAGCTGTGAGGATTCCTAGAAATTTAACCGATTCCATATACATCCACATACATAAGGTATCTGGTTGTTTCAGGGAATTTACTTTTGCATGCTACCTTTCCAAGCACTCTGCCTCATACACCTGGCAAACATGAAGTTTAGCAGGGATTTCCCATACCCATGTTTGTCTGGATACAGCTCTTTTCATGCAGTGACTGGGGAGAGCCCAGTTTATCTCCACATTAGATCTGACCAAAGGCTACTGGCCAGTCACTCTTGCCCACAGCGCTCGAAAAGGTGATGAAATGCTTCCTAGATCTCCAGGATTTCTCCTTTCAGGTCCAGCATCAACCAGGGGCTCATCATGGTAACACCAATGCTCTTTCCCCATGGTCGCTTAGAGAACAGTGGTATTTGGCTTGGAGCTGGAGGGGGTACTGTGACAACAGCATCCACACAGCCACCAACAACACAGCAGGTGCTCCACACACAACTCCAGTAAAAGTGCTGAAGAGAAAGCACTGCTTCATCACCACACACACACACCACCAATTAGAGCTACGTCAGCACCATGTTTACCGCCAATCAGCATTACCTGGGTGATTCTCACAAAACCATTGAAACACCACGGCACTAATAATTTTAAATATAAAATGTGTAATTTAGTGATATAAAAAAGCATCAGAATAAAGACAGTACTGTTCTCTACCTTGCACAATGTGTAATTTCAACATGAGAATGAATTATTTTTCTATTTTATTGCATTTTCTGCTGAAATTCTCATTACCACAACGCGTCCGGCTGTGTTTGAATGTGTGTTATGTTTTAATTTAAACAAATTAACATAAAAAGATTTGGAAAAAAATAAAGCACTACACAATAAAACTGTTTTGAACTTGAGTGCATTATTGTGCAACTATTATCTGTTTCTTTCAGCATTATCTCAGACTAGTACACAAGTCTCAGTATAAATCTCAGACTAGTATACTTATCATCATTACCGAAATAATTAACCTCATTACCGAAACCTATATATCATTACCGAAACAGATGTTTATTAGATGTTAATTTAATTAATAGAAATATAGTACTTTGATTTTAAATGCATATGCAGAATCTTAAAATGATGTTCTCTCAGGTTTGTCACGTTATTTTGAAAAAGTGTCAGGTTTCTTTGAAATATAAAAAAAATGTTTGTAAATTGTGGAAGGTGTTGGGGTAATGAGAGAAATCAATCAAAATTTTAAAAAACTGTTAAATTAAAAATAAATATTATTTCAGCACTTTCAGTAATTGTGCATGAATATTAATAATCCATTTTTAAAACTGTGAAAATGTATCTGCTTTTCTATCAGTGTTAATATTTTCACAGTGTTGCAGTAATGAGATTTTTTAGGACTTATTTTGGAAATTATGTTCAAAAAGGTGTTAAATGGTAAGTAGAAGTTTTTAAATTAATGTAATTTAAATACTCCAGACTTTGTTGCTCATGTCTGAAAAAAAGTTAATTTAAGCATTTTTAAAATTTTCATGTTTGAAATTTTTAAAACTAAGATTTCGTGAGAATCACCCACCTTAGTACCTTATCAGCAGGGGGAAAAGGCTGGAGTTGGAGCAGCACCAGTAGGCCAATCAGAGGCACTGTTGTCTTCACTTACCCTCTTGACAGCCAGATGCACAAAGGTGGCTCATGCAGCTAGAACTAATAGCCCATATTCAGGTAGCCTGTAAACAAGGACAACGCTGCACACACCCAAAGGACCTCACCTGGATGAACCACTCTGAAAAACATTCATTGTCTATGCTCCTCACCACACAGCCAGGACCGCCAACTCTCCTCCAGCTAACCTCCTGAGCACCTTTTCCAATTCTACTGCACAAGTGACTATGCCTTCTTCACAATGCTTCTCTCTCTCTCTCTCTCTCTCTCTCTCTTCCACTGCCTCCCTTACCTCGTCCTGTGCACTCTTTTCCTTTAAAAAGTAATAAATTTGCATTAACTGTTTTTTACTCAACCCTGTTGTTTGTGTATGTCTGATATCCACATGCAGATAAATGTACTACAAAAGTTGTTTTTTTTAATCTGAAAACAATGAAAATAATTTTCTTACAGAAAACTTTGTTTTAAAAACAGATTTTTAAAAATAAATTATTCCACAATTCAAGATCATGTGAACTTGTTGTTACTACAGAAACCATAATACATATAAACCTGTTATTTACATCTGCAGTACTGTCAGGGCTGCTGTAACAGAAAAATAATCAACACCTACTGGCCAATCACAATGCAAAATTCAACAGTGTCTACAAATATGTAATTAAGCCATGAGACTTGAATTTGCAAAAACAACTGACCTGTGATGATGTTTGAGTTTCTTTCTGTGGTAAACAGTGATGATAATGGTCCCTCTGTAGAAGGTGGTCAGGATGGGAGGTGGAAGATGAGCATTCCTCAGCCTTCACAGGAAGTAGAGACGCTGCTGGGCTTTTCTGGTGATGGAGCTGATGTTGAGTGACCAGGTGAGGTCCTCCGCCAGGTGAACACCAAGGAATTTGGTGCTCTTGACGATCTCCACCGAATATCGATGGACCCATCGATATTCAGTGGAGAATGGTCACTTCATGCTCTCCTGAAGTCAACAACCATCTCTTTCATTTTCTCCACGTTCAGAGACAGGTTGTCGGCTCTGCACCAGGCTGTTAGCTGCTGCACCTCCTCTCTATATGCTGACTTGTCGTTCTTGCTGATGAGACCCACCACGGTCGTGTCATCAGCGAACTTGATGATGTGGTTGGAGCTCTGCATTGCTGCACAGTCGTGAGTCAGCAGAGTGAACAGCAGTGGACTGAGCACACAGCCCTGAGGAGCTCCAGTGTTCAGTGTGGTGGTGCTGGAGATACTGTTCCTGATCCGGACTGACTGAGGTCTCCCAGTCAGGAAATCCAGGATCCAATTGCAAAGGGAGGTGTTGGTGACCAGCAGTCTCAGCTTCTCAATCAGGTACTGAGGAATGATCGTGTTGAATGCTGAACTGAAGTCAATGAACAGCATTCGTCTTTATTGTCCAGGTGTGTGAGGGCCAGATGAAGGATTGTGGTGATGTCATCGTCTGTGGAGCAATTTGGACAATACGCAAACTGCATGGGGTCGAGTGAAGGTGGCAGCAGGCTCTTAATGTGCCTCATGATGAGCCTCTCGAAGCACTTCATGATGATGGGTGTGAGTGCAACGGGGCGGTAGTCATTGAGACAGGACACTGGAGACTTCTTTGGCACGGGGATGATGGTGGTGGACTTTAGGCACGTTGGGATGATGGCGCTGCTCAGGGAGATGTTGAAAATGTCTGTGAAGACATCTACTAGCTGTTCTGCACATTCCCTGAGCACTCTGCCAGGAATGTTGTCTGGTCCAGCAGACTTCTGTGGGTTAACTCTGCATAGAGTCTTCCTCACGTCAGCCATGGTGAGACAGAGCACCTGGTCCTCTGGAGAAGGGATGGTCTTCCTCGCTGTTATGTCATTTTGTTCCTCAAACCAATGTGGAAGCTGTTCAGCACATCTGGAAGGGAGGCATCACTGTCACAGGCAGGTGGAGCTGGCCTGTAGTTGGTGATGGACTGGATGCCTTGCCACATGCACCGAGTGTCACCGCTGCTCTGGAAGTGGCCATGGATTCACTAGGAGTGTGCACGCTTTGCCTCTCTAATGGCTCAAGACAGTTTAGCCCGTGCTGCTCTTAGGGCGTCCTTGTCTCCAGTTCTGAAGGCAGAGTCTCTGGATCTTAGCAGCGCACACACCTTTGCATTCATCCATGGCTTCTGGTTGGAGCATGTGGTGATGGACTTGGAGACAGTCACGTCATTGATGCACTTCCCGATGTAGCTGGTCACTGATGCTGTGTACTCCTCCAAGTCAACAGAGTCACCGTTGGTTGCAGCCTTCCTAAACATGTCCCAGTCAGTGCACTCGAAACCTGAAGTCCGGGGTAAATAAAAAGGTCTGTATCTAACAGTCACAAACTCCACTAGTGATGAGCAGTAGTTAGAGACAAGCACAGAGTTCTTACACCATTCCGTGTTGATGTAAACACACACACCGCCACAGCGAGTCTTACCACACAGAGCTGCATTCCTGTCAGCACAAAACTCAGTTAGCCCGGCTAGCTGAATGGTGGCGTCCGGAACTCTGTCACTGAGCCATGTCTCCGTGAAAACAAAGATGCAGCAGTCTCTGAACTCACACCATGTAGTTCGCTGGAGTCAGATGTAGACCAGTTTATTATCCAGGGAGCAGACATTTGATAGAAGTATGGAGGGGAGTTCTGGCCGGCTAGGGTTTGTTTTTAGCCTAGCAAGGACCCGCCCTATTTCCACGCTTCCGCTTTCTCGCACACCACTTCCATCGACTCTTCTCCCGTACACCAGCATCAGGTGACGCCGAGGGCTTGGGCCTGGTGCTATGAAGTTTTTTTCGTAGGTCATCGTGCACATTGTCTGGTGCACAATTCCCATAATCCAGTAGTGTCTGGCGGTCGTACACATGAACACCGCTGTATCTGGTGTCCATATGCCGTTAAAGTTGGCTATTATAGCACCATTTTTGGTCCAGAGTGGCCGCTGCATGCTACTGCCACGCCACCATCTTCGAGTTTGAGATGGTGAGCCGCCATCCATGACAAGATGTCTGGAATAGTATATGAATAAAAAGTGAGAATTGAAGAGGACATTATACTGAACCTTGTAGAACGCTTGTATAGGTCTGCATGGAGTAGATGTAAAACATCCTGTAGATTACCTTTCGGCTGTTATGACAAATATGAGGGAGATATGCAAGTGCAGATAAGCAGATAACCTGGACCTTTGGGCAGAGTGGTATCCCTATCAGTGCCACAGAGCTGAGTGACACCCACCATGAGGGGAGCACCAACCTCAACAAGGTACAGGGAGCAACAACCATGTTGAGGCTAGAGGAGGTTGTTGGAACCTCATCCCCAGCCAAGCAAGGTGGAGGAGTGACATCCCCAGTGGAGGTGGGTGGGAAGGTAATGCTGGTCATTGTACATGGAGGCAGAGAAACATAGTCAGTGAACTAATATGCAGGGACCACTGACCCAGTGATTTCATTCCACTTGATGGCCATTTGTCAAGTTGCTGGTGCTGCCTGAGGAATAGGACCCTGCTTGCCAACTGTCAACTTCTGCCCTATAAAGCTTATCTGGACTTTGCATTCATTCTTTGTTACTACCACCAAGTCTGCTGTATCCAAATTAGGGCTGAGTATTCTGTAATGAAACCAAGGCTGGTGCAAGTGCATTTAAGCTTTATTAAATAATTGTCCATGAAGAATGTGACAAGTTGCCCTCCAGGCAACTGAAAGCTTGAGTCTTAGTTCTGTTACACTCTAGAAAATGTTTCACAAAAACTAGCACCTCGGTATAATGATCACACATGCACCATAAAAAATATCAATCAGATTTTAGAACATAACTGCCATTTAATTGAACTCTTAACTTTCCAGATTGCATGACTATAGAAGTTCACTATAGAGAATCAGCATATATCTCAACAGAAGGAAATTAACCTTAGCCAAATTAACTATGAGCAAAACCACCCCAGAAGCAACTGGGAATGGCAAACCAAATGTCACTGTACTTGTTCAAAGACAATAAAGATTCTATTCTATTCTATTCTATTCTATTCTATTCTATTCTATTCTATTCTATTCTATTCTCAGGAACACACATAAATTCACTTCAGTTCACATAATGAAAAAAATTTCCTCATTTTAAAAATAATGTCAAGCGTTAAGCACATAATGAGGACTTAATCCTGAAATTACACACATCGTAACTCCAGAAATAAACACTATTCAGGAGTTGTGTTTTTATTTATGGGTTCATATTTTATGGGTTATTTCTTGTGGATTTCTTTTCTGTATATTTTATCACTTCTATAATTTCTCATAATTGTTATATTTATCAGTTTATCAGTAATAATAATAATAATAATAATAATAATAATAATAATAATCCAGCAGCATCCTAACAGCGCCCTCAGCAGGTCAGTTAAGAGAATAAACACATTTCATGAAACAGAAATCTCACTTTGGAAATGCTTTACTGCCATCTAGTGGATGGAAAGTTTTAATGTTCTTAATCAACAATAATAATCAATTTTTATAATTATTATTGTTTATAATCCTGAAAACCAGAGTAAATGTGTGTATTTAATAATAAATATCTAATTACAAGTGAAATGGGAAAAATTCTTGAATATAGTCAAAATTTGTCAAATGTAAAAAAATTTAATTATTAGGGAAAACATTTATAAACAGCAATTTTTAAGAAATCATGTTATAATGTGGTAATGATTAATATCCGGTATATGTGTATGTGTTTGTGTGTCTTTGTGTATGTGTGTGTGTGTGTGTCTTTGTGTGTGTGTGTGTGTGTGTGTGTGTGAGTGTGTGTGTGTGTGTGTGTGTGTGAGTGTGTGTGTGTGTGTGTGTGTAGAAGGGATGTTTAGCAGATGTAGTTACAGTGTGGTTTATCAGTGTGTGTATCTGCTCTGTGCAGCTGTCAGGCATTAATGCTGTACGACAGCCGAGTGTTTCCTGACGTTATTTTGATATATATGGAGAAAGTGAAAGATGCCTCGTCTGATTTGTTATTGAGGCTGTGTGATGATTTCCTCTCATCTTTCTAATAAGGTAACAGTGAGTGTGATTGGCTGTCTCTCTCTCTCTCTGTCTGTCTCTCTGTAGGGGGCTGAGTGAGGAGATACACTTCTCTCAGTCTCTCTGGGTGAGTGGAGGTGAACACATCGTGTACAGTGAGGAGGGAGATGGAAATCTGTCTGACTTTTATTCTTCTCTCATCCACACTCACACTCACAGCAGCTGGTAAGTTCACACTGATTATTCACACCAAAACATCACACACATTTTAAAGAGTTTTTAAAGAGAAAAAAAAAACTTTTTTACAGTGAAACCCCTTCAATATTTTCAATATTTAATGATGAAGGTTCTGTAATATTCATCATTAAATACTGAACATCTGCAAGATTCATCAATCTTTGAGTAAAGTTATGTGTAAACACTTGGTTAAACCAAACTGAATTTTTTGGTTAGATTTAGAAATGTTTCATAAAGGCAGATTTTCTTTTAATTCCAGTGTTTATGTTGAAAAAATTCAGTTTAATTTTATTGAAGCACTTTTAATAATAGACATCGTCACAATGCAGCTTTACATAAAATTTTATCCTAATTTGATTTTTTGAGGCAAAAAGTGAATAATTTTAAATGTAGATGAGAATATATTGGTGTCTACAGTGTTAACTCTTATATTGTCAGGTTTTATATTTATACTGTAGTCTACATTTTTTGCCTGATATTTCTAATTTTGCCATTGAAATAATTAGAAAACAAAAGTGTTTGTTGAAAAATAAAATGCAGCTGATTGTGAAAGTAAAAAAATACAATAAAACATTAGCACAAAATTATCGACTAAAAAAGGAAAAAGAAAACAGAAATATTTAAATGACACAGGACAAGAAACCAGGAACTCACAGGAGCTACATCACCGACAATAAACATCACCAAAATGGGAATCACCTGTAAATGACCTGGTGTGTGTAGATGATTTGTGTTTGGGTGACAACCACAAAACTCCATAAAAGGCCATATTCACAGAGCAGAAAAAGCAAATCCAGTGGAATCACAGCACCTGAAAAGGCCAAATATTGAGAGAAATTACAGAGTGAATTCAGAGTGATGTCCATTCAGTGTAACATGTGAAGTCAAAAATTATTAAGAAAAGGTCTGGGTTACAAGAAAAATAAAATCACAATAATAAGATAAAATTAAATTAATCACAAAAGTTTTTTTTTTCTACTAGTGGGGACCAAACCATGAAAAAGATCTTTCTAGCCTAGCCTTATTAGCCTCATCTAGTTTGACTTGCTGTCTCTCTCTCTCTCTCTCTCTCTCTCTCTCTCTCTCTCTCTCTCAGACAGTGTGAGGTTGGTGAATGGTGGAAGTCGCTGTGCTGGGAGAGTGGAGGTTCTTCATGGTGGTCAGTGGGGAACAGTGTGTGGTGATGAATGGGATGAGGTCGATGCTGCAGTGGTGTGTAGAGAGCTGCGCTGTGGGGAGGCTGTAGATGCTGTGGGTTCTGCTCACTTTGGACCAGGATCAGGATCAATCTGGATGGATGAAGTGGACTGTAGAGGATCAGAGTCGACACTGAAGGACTGTGGGTCACGAGGGTGGGGGAAAAGTGACTGTGGTCATGATGAAGATGCTGGAGTCACCTGCTCAGGTAAACTTCTGTATTTAGAATAAACATTAAAATTAGTTACATTATTATTATGATTTAATTGACTAATTTGAATTTTGACAAATGAACTTTATTAAAATTTTGATTTTATTAAAAACTTTGTCTTTTGGAACTTTGTCTTATAACATTTAAATGATTTCTTGATATTCGCTCTCACTGAAAATTTCCACAATTTTTCCTCAATTAAAATGTAGTTTAAAAAACAGAGCTCGTTCAGGAGGAAAGTAGTTGTTTAGCATATTAACCCTGTAAAGCCCACTGTTGCAGAATTACAAAAAAAAGGCCTGCAAATGTTTTTTTTTTCTCAAGACCACATTTACATAGTTAATGGGTCCTATTGTTTGTCCTCACAATGCTTTTGGATAGAAGAAGTGTTCATAGGTCCGGTCATCTGGCCATGAACTCACTCTATCTCCTTTTTTTCATGACTGGATTTGTCAAGATTCAAGTAAGTAAAATTCCTTAAGTATTTTTTTTTGTGTTTATTACAATGTCTAGAATACATTCATGTTTAATTATTTTGGAAAACATTCATCAATTTGATTTAGAGCTTGTTATGTCTATGTTGTAATTCTACAACATCGGGCCAGAGTGGTAGTCAAAATAGCCTGTGCTCCTTACACCTTACATAAGGACACTGCACTTCTCACAGGGTCACAACTTGAAAAAAGTTGTAGTAGAAATTTATAGTGTTAGAGGAGTCACCAAGGAAACCAAATCAAATTTGTAACCTCCAAAATGTATAAAATAAATTCAGTCTAAAACATTCTTTGGGACAATGTCCATTGTTAAAAGTGAATTTACCAAATAAATTAAATTGAATTGGGAAAAAAAATAAAATAAATTGAATTGAATTTAACTGAATTTAGGAGTCTATCATGACTGAATAGCCATTAGTGTGTGAAGACGTAGAATCCACCAGACTGTGGTATGGAACTTCAGAACACGTGCTCAGAGGTGGGTAGTAACGAATTACATTTACTTCGTTACATTTACTTGAGTAATATTTTTGGGTAATTGTACTTTTAGAGTATTTTTAAAGATGTGTACTTTTACTCTTACTCAAGTACATATTTAGTGAAAAAACTTTACTTTTACTTCGCTACATTTGGTGGCGTTCTTCCGTTACTGTCAAATGTTAATTAATATGAGATTTTTAAAATAATTAGTTTATATGGCTTATTTGCAAGTCTCGCGAGACGTTGGAGAGGCTGCTTCGTGGAGAGGCTGTTATGGATCTCCCGCTTGCGTTATAGTGCGTTTAGAGGAAGATGATGAAGCTGAAGCAGAGGAAGACATGTGCGAGTTAATGGAAGCAGATGACCCATGGCCTCAAGATCAGTCCATTTTCACTCCAAGATATAAAAAAGAATAGTTCCATAATGCGACGCTTGCTGTGTTCACCAAAACCACCTGACATCACAGCGTACAAGAACTCCAGCTCCAACCTGAACACACACGGAGCAGTCTCAAGGTTAGGCCTATTTCAACCCTATTAATGGTCATTTGGTAACTATGGGCACCTTATTTTAATACCACATTTCTCACACTGTCCGAATGTTTTTCCTCATATGCCCTCTCGTGCAAGCAATATCTTGTGAACCCTACAAACAACTCAGGATCATGAACAAACGTTCATTCTAAACGTCTGGACAATTTCACACCCATTTTCCACAAAACTAAATCTGTTTTCCAGCACACTGTGACGTCATGCATTTCTACACAAATACAGACACCTCAACAAAGTGTAGAACACACAAACACAATAAACACAGGATTGTATTTGATTTTATTCCTACCTAAGGAATGCATGTACTTATAAAATGTAATGTATTATTATTTCATCAGAGGATTCACCAAACAAGCTTTATGCAGAACTAATCAAGTCAAGAAAACGAGGATCAGTCCACAGGAAAATTCTGTAAAACTGATTGTTCAAGAAAGAACATATGACAAAATAAACACTCACATACTGAAGGGCAAACACACATACACAAGTTCATACACAAACATAAACACACACTCTGCACACACACCTTCTCTTTTGTTCTCTGTTAGCTTGTTTAAATGCAGATGCTGACAAGTGTGTGTTGTGAATGTGAAAATAAAAACTGTTAGAAAAACACCTGGGTGTGTTTGAGATTTTACTGCAAATGACAGGTCATGTAATGTTAATGTGACCATCACTGGACTGAGATAGGCTACTTCACTTCAACCTATGTTTTATATAAGCAGAACAAAGAGACTTTTAAGGAGAGGTGTGAAAGCTTCCTTAAAGTTAAGTTAAGAAAGTTAAGTTTTGCTTAATCAGATCAGAAGTAACTAGTAACTAGCTACGTGAGTAGTTTTTTCATCCGATACTTTTTTACTCTTACTCAAGTAACTATTAAGATTGTTACTTTTACTTTTACTTGAGTAAATATTTCTATAAGTACTTGTACTTTTACTTGAGAACAGATTTTGGATACTCTACACACCTCTGCAGGTGCCCATGGCCCTACCTCAATAAAATGTTTCAAAGAAATGAGGTATATTCTTTACCTCCCTAGATTGCATGATTTCCAGCTTATTTGTAAACAGCATGTTGATCATGGTAAGTTTTGCTACTTTGTTAATGTAAACTGCTGATGTTTAACTAGGTTACTATAAACCGATGCCAATTAAGACTAGAAGTAAGACTTTTAACTAACTTACCTTAACTAAGCAGAAGGTCAGATTCTATGTTAGTGGCAAATATTGGTTACTTACAGAAAACTCTACTTCTAATTACTTAATGATGAAATTATGTAATATTAATCATGCACATGAATACATTTAAAGCAGTTTTTTTTTGCTTTCCTTTGAGAATGCAGTATTTTTTATCCAGATTCTTTTAAACAGGTAAGTTTATTATAGTGTATACTTTTACTTGAGTACAATTTCTCAGTATTTTTGATCCCTGGTGTTTAGGTCACTTTGTGACTTTGTTGAAGTTTTTTTTAATGTGTGCACACGCCCACACAAAGGTACCCAGGTGATTCTCAGTGTCTCTGACAGTTAGAAAGGGTGAAACAACACTGTGGTTAATGGTTAATGAAATGTGTCACAAACTTAATGTTTACAAAATAAAGCACCAGAGGTTTATTAACCTTATAATTGTGCAATTTTGTAAGTAGATTAATGATAGTGGACTGTGACCCCATGGATAGATTAATGATAGTCTCTACAACATCAACAATTATTTATAAAATAAATTTAGTCTCACTCTCAGTCATTCTTCTCTCTCCAGAGTTTAAAGAGATCCGACTCTCAGAGGGCTGTGAGGGGAATCTGGAAGTGTTCTACAATGGAACCTGGGGTAATGTGTGTTACAATCAGATGGATGATGAGACGGTAAACATGGTGTGTCGAGAGCTGAACTGTGGAAGACGAGGCAGTCTGTCAAACACTGAAGCACGAGTAAAATCTGCTCCTAATTGGCTGGATCATCTGCAATGTAGGAAACACGACTCTAATCTGTGGCAGTGTCCATCTTCACCCTGGGGACAGAACAGATGTGATAATCATGATGAAGTGGCTCGTATTACCTGCACAGGTGCAATCAGATCAGATCTCTTCTGGTTTTATATGTTTCTGTAAATGTTTATTTATGAAAAGTGCTCAAACATGTTACAGACATAAAAAAATTAATTTCACAAAACAGTTATACCAAATGTCTGCATGCTCTGAGAGATCTAAAAGTGCATGTGAAATATTTTACTAATGAATGCCTCTTATTATGGCAGAAGATGAAAGCGTCTCTACAGATACAAGAAAAGTGCTCTTCAATCCCCCTCAGAAACACTGCTCAAGTAAGGATATATAAAGATTTTGGTACAGTAGTTCCTTGAATTTGTATTTGTTTATGACAAAAGATTTTACTTTAGGTATTTACAAAAAAATTAATTCATGTTAAGCACTTTAACATAAACATCTGAATTTTAATAAAGTTGGTATATTATTGGTTAATATTCTTTTGTAGAACACAACAATCTAAACATTGTGATATTGACTGTAAGGTTTATGTTAAACTAGACCATGTTGAGTATAATATAAGGTGAGATGATCATGGTGTTGTAGTGAGCTGTGTGACTGGAGCTGTTATTCAGTGTTGGTGTGTTTCCTCTTGTGTGATGTGTGTGATGTAGAGGCACTGGTCTCTCAGGCTGAGTGGAGGAAAGGGAAGCTGCTCTGGGAGGTTGGAGGTGTATCATAACTCTACGTGGGGCTCCGTTTGTGATGATCGGTGGAACATCAGGAACGCTCAGGTGGTGTGCAGACAGCTGGGCTGTGGGTCGGCGCTGAGTGCTGATAGGAATGTTGGGTTGGGTTCTGGTGAAGGGACTATCTGGATGAACAGAGTGAAGTGTCGAGGGGATGAGATTCACCTGTGGGGACTGTCATCATTCCCTGAAGAACCACACTGACTGCTCTCATGCTGGAGTCACCTGTGCAGGTCAGAGGGGTGTGCTAACTTTTCAGCTTTCTGTCTCAGTGATAAGACTTGATAACTTTTATTTAGAATCTTAGATGTTTGATTGAAAGCTCAGACCCTAAACTGTAAAACACTGATCAGCATGTCATAAACCTTATTCAGGGACACTTTATTTTTATTGTGTGATAGAAAGTGTTTTTCTTTCTGTGAATACAGACATATCCACCATGTCCACTGCTACACCCACCACCACCACCACCACCACCCCACCACCACCCCCTCCACCCCCTCCCCCCCCTCCACCACCACCACCACCACCCCCTCCACCCCCTCCACCACCACCACCACCAAATCAGGTATGTGTATTTGTTAGAATACAATATTTGTTATACTTGACCCTTTTCTAAATATTTATATTGATAGTGTCGTATTAAAATCCTCTTATGTTTTTGACCTCAGTAAGAAATTAATCAGAAAATGTTTGTTAATTCCCTGAAATTATACAAGATCAGATGGAGGTCCTGTTGCATGAAAAGAAGGCTTAGAGAAAACCCTTTCAAATTGACATAGCATCGAAGGCTGAGAAAATCAATCAAGAACATCTGCAGAACAGCATCCTATCATTTCTACAACATTTTTATACTGACTTCAAAACAGTTTAAGTCAGCTGGACTTGATTAATGCAGTGTTTTCCTATTTTGCTGACCCTACAGTATAATTAGTATTGTCAGAAAGATGGTCAGAAAGATGCTGAGAGAATCTCTTAAACAGAAGTATGGCTCATATCACACTAGCTCTTAAATCTTCTCATTTCCTCTTTTACACTGATTTAAATGAAGCTCTTAATTTATATGAAGTAATTTGCCCTTTAACCCACTTATAGTTAGCATATCAATAAGCTTCAGAAATGCCTAGTGTTTTATATTATTATTATTATTATTATTATTATTATTATTATTATTATTCATGGTTGATGATTAAATTCTTTTATAGTTGTTGACATGTTGATAAAGTAAACTTTGCAGCAGTTTTTAACTTAAGTGCTTCAACTCAAGTCAAGAAGCTTTCATAGTAATTTCAACCATATATAGCTGATGCAGTACATAATGAATGGAAACATTTCTCCTGGACCCTGGTGCTAAATAAGATAGCACAGTGCTAAGGACTGAAAAGAAAGTTGTCCTAGCCGCATAAAGTACATTATAATAACAGACAATACAATAACCTACAGGACATGAAATAACACCGACCAGTGTGGAGATTGTAATTGACCATTGTGAAAGAAAGCGAATGTAGACAATAAGAAGTTTCTTGTATACATATGTAAACATACAGTAGCAGTTAAATAGAGGTGTGTAAACAGTGTTGAAGTCTGATGGCTTGAGGAAAGTAACTGATACACAGTCTCTGGTTGTGAAATCCTGAATGCTTTGGTACATTTTCCCAGATAGCAGGAGTGTGAAGGTTGAGTGTGAGGGGTGAGTGGGGTCGTCCACAATGCTGTTGGCATTGAGGATGCAGTGTGTGGCATAAATGTCCGGGATAGTGGGAAGAGAGACTCCTATGAACTTCTCAGCTGTCATCTAGATTCAAGATTCAAGAAGATTTATTGTCATTTCAACCACATATAGCTGACGCAGTACATAGTGAAATGAAACAACCTTTCTCCAGAACCTGGTGCTACAGAAGCATACAACAACAAAGTTCAACATAAAAAACAACACCATAGAGCTAGGACAGAAGATTGTCTTAGCCACATAAAGTGCACAGTGTGCAGCTAGGTGCAAACAGAGCATAGACAAGACAGTGCAAAAGACAATAAATACAAGAAAGACAACACAAAAGAACACAGGACACTTAGCACCGAAAAGAAAGAAAAGAACGTGTGTAATGGAATGTAAGTGAAATAAGATAAGATAAAGTGAAATGATGTAAAAAAATATTGCAAATAGAAATAAACATAAATATCACTATAGCAGCAGATGACAGGTTGAGGTAGTGCAATTAGTAATGAACAATATAAATTATGTGTGTGTGTGTGTGTGTCCACACAGTCAAGAGAGAGAGTGTGTGTGTGTATATGTGTGTGAGAGAGACAGAGAGTTGTATACAGTTCAGTCCTGAGTGAGAGTGTAAAACAGGTCAGTCCTGGGTGTTGAGGAGCCTGATGGCTTGAGGAAAGAAACTGTTACACAGTCTGGTTGTGAGGCCTGAATGCTCTTTCCAGTACCTCTTTCCAGATGGCAGGAGGGTGAAGAGTGTGTGGGGTTTGTAAGAGTGTGTGTGAGGGGTGTGAGGGGTGTGTAAGAGTGTGTGTGAGGGGTGTGTGGGGTGTGTAAGAGTGTGTGTGAGGGGTGTGTGGGGTGTGTAAGAGTGTGTGAGGGGTGTGTGGGGTGTGTAAGAGTGTGTGTGAGGGGTGTGTGGGGTGTGTAAGAGTGTGTGTGAGGGGTGTTTGGGGTCGTCCACAATGCTGTTAGCTTTGCGGATGCAGTGTGTGGAGTAAATGTCTGTGATAGAGGGGAGAGAGACTCCGATGATCTTCTCAGCTGTCCTCACTATCCCCTGAAGGGTCTTGCGATCCGAGACGGTGCAGTTCCCAAACCAGGCAGTGATGCAGCTGCTCAGGACGCTCTCCATGGTCCCTCTGTAGAACACAGTCAGGATGGGGGAAGGGAGATGGGCTTTACTCAGCCTCCTCAGGAAGTAGAGGCACTGCTGGGCTTTCTTGGTGATGGAGCTGGTGTTGAGTGACCAGGTGAAGTTCTCCGCGAGATGGACACCAAGGAATTTGGTGCTCTTGACGATCTCCACCGAGGTTCTGTCGATGAACAGCGGAGAATGGTCACTCTGTGCTCTCCTGAAGTCAACAACCATCTCTTTAGTCTTGTCAACATTCAGGGAGAGGTTGTTGGCTCTGCACCAGGCTGTTAGATGTTGCACCTCCTCTCTGTATGCTGACTCATCGTTCTTGCTGATGTGACCCACCACGGTCGTGTCATCAGCGAACTTGATGATGTGGTTGGATCTGTGCATTGCTGCACAGTCGTGAGTCAGCAGAGTGAACAGCAATGGACTGAGCACACAGCCCTGAGGAGCTCCAGTGCTCAGTGTGGTGGTGCTGGAGATACTGTTCCCGATCTGGACTGACTGAGGTCTCCCAGTCAGGAAATCCAGGATCCAGTTGCAGAGAGAGGTGTTCAGGCCCAGGAGACTCAGCTTCTCAATCAGCTGCTGAGGGATGATTGTGTTGAATGCTGAACTAAAATCTATGAACAGCATTCGAACGTAGGAGTCCTTACAGTCCAGGTGTGTGAGGGCCAGATGGAGGGTTGTGGTGATGGCGTCGTCCGTGGAGCGGTTAGGACGATACTGGACCCTATCCACCATAGGGTCTTGAAATCCAAGATGAAACCCTTGAAACCCAAACCAGGCAGTTATCCAGCTGCTCAGAATGCTCTTGATGGTCCCTGTCTAAAACGTGGTCAGGATAGGGGATGGGAGATGGGCTTCTCTCAGCCTTCGAAGAAATTACAGATCCTGCTGGGCTTTTTTACTGGAGCTGGTGCTGAGTGACCAGGCAAGGTTCTCTACCAGGTGAACACCTAGGAATTTGGTGACCTTGACAATCTCTACATGGGATCCATCAGTGTTCAGCAGAGTGGTCATTTCTGTGGTCTTCTGAAGTCAACAACCTTCTTTTTAGTTTTGTCAATGTTCACAGGTTGTTGGATCTACACTGGGCTGTTAGCTATTGCACCTCCTCTCTGTATGCTGACTTATCACTCTTGCAGATGAGACCCACCACGGTCGTTTCATCAGTGAACTTGATGATGTGGTTTGAGCTGCTACACAGTTGTGGGCTAGTAAAGTAAATAGCAGTGCACTGAGCACACAGCCTTGAGGGGCCCTAGTACTCAGTATGGTGGTGCTGGAGACTCTGTTACCAGTCTGTACTGACTGAGGTCTCCCAGTCAGGAATTGTGTTGAATGCTGAACTGAAGTTTATGATCAGCATTAGTATGTAAGTGTCCTTTCTGTCCAGGAGTGTAAGGGCCAGGTGGAGGGTCAAATTCAAATTCAAATTTTATTTAACACACACATAATCGTACACAGTATGAAATGCAGTGAAATGCTTACATGACTGTTTTGACCCCTGAAAAGGAAAAAGGAATAAGGACAGAAAAAAGACAAGGATGAAATATAAAATATAAAAACTAAAATTTTTACAGTAGGTAAAATAAAATATAATAAAATATAAATAGAATAAGGTAAGGTATAATATGTATATAGAATATGTATAAAAATGAGGGGCTGTAATAAATAACAAAACTATGTAAAAGCAGGAGAGGAACTATCAAAACCCGGTGAGAGCCCAGTGGAGAGAGTGGACAGCTTCAGATACCTCAGTGTTCACATCACGCAGGACTTGTCATGGTCCTGTCACATAAACTCTCTCCACTGGGCTCTCGTTGAGCACAGGGGTCTGGTAGTTCCTCTCCTGCTTTTTGCTGAAGTCCACTATCACACTATCTCCTTTGTCTTTCTGATGTTGAGGAGGAGGTTGTTCCTCTGGCACCAGTTCTCCAGATTCCTAATCTCCTCCAGGTAGGCCGTCTCATTGTTGTCGGAGATCAATCTGACCACAACAGTGTCGTCAGCAAACTTGATGATGGTGGTGGAGTTGGTAGTGGCCATGCAGTCATATGTGTACAATGAGTACAGCAGGGGGCTCAAAACACAACCCTGGGGGGTTCCAGTGCTGAGGGTGAGTAAGGCTGAGTCATGTCTGCCCATCCTTACTGCCTGTGGTCAGCCAGTTAGGAAATTGGAGATCCACTGACACAGAGATGGGTCCCAGGTGCTCCAGCTTGGAGGTGAGTGTGGAGGGGGTGTTAAATGCTGAACTGTAGTTGACAAACAGCATTCTAACATAATTCCCCTTTCTAGTGTCCAGGTGAGTGAGTGATGTGTGAAGGAGATGAGAAATGGCATCATCTGCTGAGCGGTTCGGCCGGTAAGCAAACTGTAGTGGATCCAGTGTGTCAGGTAGTGAAGAGATGATGAACACGTTTTTGAAGCTGGCATTCTCTTCCTGTCTGCAGCCATTAGCATTATCTTTAGCATTAGCATCATTATCTGCAGCCTCAAAGTGAGCATAGATGTTCAGCTCATCTGCAAAAGACACGTCCACATTCGTCATACCGGATGTTGGTGCTTTATAGTCAGTTATATTTCAGTTATTGTCCTTAGTCCCTGCCACAGGCTCCTAGAGTCACTCTGTTGGAGCTGTGACTCTAGTTTTCTCCCATAGCACTGCTTCGCCTCCTTCACCACTTTCAGAATGCTGTATGACGCAGCCTTGTACGAGTCCATGTCACCCGACGCAAGTCTCGTGTTATAGACAGCAGTGCGAGATCTCAGAGCATCGCAGATGGTCTTATCCACCCACAGCTTCTGATTGGGAAAAGTTGCACAGTATCATCTGCTACTTTCCCGATGAATCCCACAACCACTTCCGTAAACATATTGATGTCATCAAAGCTGCGCCGGAACATGTCCCAGTCTGCATCATCGAGTGCGTCCTGTGGAGCGGCCACCAATTGGTCCATCCAGCGCACTACCTCCCTCTGAGCCGGAACTTCCTGCTTGAGCCTTTGTTTATATTTTGGCATGAGGAAGATGACGGTGTGATCGGATTTCCCAAATGGGGGGTGAGATTGTGCCTTGTAGCCATCTTTGACTGTTGTGTAGCAGTGGTCCAGTGTCCTTTCACCCCTGGTGGGGCAGGTGATGTGCTGATGAAAGTTCATCAGTGGTGGTGGCAATGGCATTATCTGTGGAGCAGTTTGGACGATATGCAAACTGCAAGGGGTCCAGTGAATGTGGCAGCAGGGTCTTGATGTGCTTCATGACAAGCCTCTCGAAGCACTTAAAAATGATGGGTGTGAGTGCAATGGGACGATGATGGTGGACTTTAGGCATGTTGGAACATGGTGCTGCCTAGGGAAATGTTGAAAATATAAGTAAAGACATCCACCAACTGTTCTGCCCATTCCCTGAGCACTCTGCCAGGAATGTTGTCTGGTCCAGCAGACTTTCGTAGCTTAACTCTGCATAGAGTCCCCCTCATATTGGCCAAGGTTAGACAGAGCACCTAATAGTTCAGAGGAGGGGTATTCTTCCTCACTGCCACATTGTTCTTGACCTTAAACTGAGTGTAGAAGTCATTCAGTTCATCTGGAAGGCAGCCATCACTGTCAAAGCCAGGTATAGTCGTCCTGTAATTAGCGATCACCTGGATGCCCAGCTACATGTGCCAGGTATCTTCCGTCACAGAAATGGCCGTGGATTTTTGGGTGTTTAGAGTGTCTTATGTGCACGCTGTATACTAAAATTAACAGAGATGTGGTCTAATTTTGGGGCAGGGCTCTGCATAATACTCATGGGGATGTTTGTATAAACAAGATCCAGCACGTTCACCCCTCTCTTTGCAAAGTCTACATGCTGATGGAATTTAGGGAGCACTGATTTGAGATGTGCATGCTTGAAATCTCCAGTGATAATAAACAGTCCATCGGGTTGAGCATTCTGGAGCTCACTAATACCCCCATAGAGTTCACATAGAGCTTCTGTAGCATTAGAGCTGGTGGGAAATGTACACTCCAAGAATGAAAAGTGTGGTGCTAATCCCATGTTAAATAAAAAGTTCATGCACTGCTTATTATGTCTGTTATCCTGGTCACCAGCATCAGGCAATGCTGAGGACTGGCTCTGCCTGGTCTCCGCAGCAATCCAAGATTGTAAAGCTTCTCCAGCACAACATCATACAGGTTGAATGTTGCAAGATTTACGTACTATATGAGTCTTTGGCATATACATGAACACCACTTCCTCTGGTGTCCATGTACTATAGCACCATTCTGGAACTGGAGTGGCTGCTGTGTGCTACTGCTGCACTGCCATTTTGGAACTTAGTGAAGAAATAGGGATTTAGTCTTTATTTAAACACATCCAGTGAATCCAGATTAATGGATAAAGTTCAATTGGTGCCAGGGCAAAAAAGAACCTTGATACATGTCTTCCTTGTACCCTAAGAGATGGTGGTTCAATTCAAGCAGCAACAGAGGATAGGAGAGAATTGGTTCAGAATGGGTTTGGGAAGAGTGTGCTAAGGTAGAAGGGATTTTTTATTTTTAAGCAAGTCTCAGTAAATCTGATGCAGGCATCTACAGGAAGCCAGTGGAGAGTGTGTAACAATGGGATGAAGTGGGAAAACCTGTAGAGGGTAAAAACATGGTGAATGAAAGCTGAGATAAGTAGATAACCTGGACCCTTCGCAGATTGACATCCCTACCAGTGCCGCAGAGGTGAGTGACACCCACTATGAGGCCAGAGGGGGGAGCACCAACCAAAATGAGGTAGAGGGGAAGCCTCTAAAAGTCAAGACCAGAAGAGGGTGGTGGAGCATCAACTCCAGCCAAGCTGGGTGATGGAAAAATGTCCTCAGTGGAGCAGAGTGGTGAAGTGACATTCCCAGAAGGGGAGGTTGGGGAGATAATTCTGCTAATTGGGCATAGAGGCAGAGCAACATACTCAGTGTGCTAATATACAGGGACCACTGACCCAGTGATTTTATTACACTTTATGGCCATTTGTCAAGCTGTTGGTGCTGCCTGAGGAATATGATCCTGTTTGCTGTCAACTCCAGCCCTATAAAGCTTATCTGGACTTTGCATTCATCTCCCTTTGTTAGCACCACTGTTCTGCTGTATCTAACTTAGGGCTAAGCATTCTGTATTGAAACCAAGGCTGCTTCAAGTTTTGAGTCATAGTTCTGTTACACTCTAGAAAATGTAGGCTCACAAAAACTAGTAGAAAAAAGTAGAAATCTGTCTTTACAACTTTTACTTGTAATGGAGTAATGTTTGACCAGTAATATCTGTACTTTCACTCAAGTAAGGAAGTTGTGTACTTTGTCCACCTCTGAGTATAATGATGCACCATAAAACATATCACTCAAATGTTAGAACATAATTGTCATTTAACTGAACTGGTAACTTTCCAGATTGCATGAATATAGAAGTTCACTATAGAGAATTAGCATATTTCTCAACAGAAGGAAAGAAATTAACCTTTTAACCAAATTAACTAGCAGTAAATCACCACAGAAGCACAGTTTTTGTGGGTTTGTGAGTTTGTTGAGAATATAACCACATCAGTAGAGTGATAGCAATTTTTTACTCCAATCCAACTCAGTCTTGCTTAATTTTGACCAGATCGATGGTCAAATCGAAGGTCTACAGGTAGATAGATATAAGGTTTCTGATTATTTAGTAACTCTGATTCTTTATTGCATCCTCTGTGGTGTTACCTGAAACGATGCTACATGATGACACTTACCTATGAAAAGGTGTCCACTGTGGAGCAGTAGCCATCAGTGGAATTAATCATCACAGATGCCTCTCTCATGGTGTGGTGTCACAGAGCTACACAACAATCAGGTGGAGTTAAGAGCCATCCATCTGTCCACTAAAGCCTTAGGAGTTAAGACACAATCACATCCTGGCTGTTTATTACTGATATAAGTGATAACAGGAATTGACTAAAATCTCACTATTTGGTAATCAGTACCAACTTTCTGTGGTATAAATAAAAGAATAAAACATTTTGGGTCATCCAGTTATAGGAAAATTGTCCACTGTATTTCTTTATCTGTTCATTAGATGGAAGATAATGATGATGTCATCACTATGGAACAGGATGTAGGAGAGACAAAGTGAGTGTCTTCTTGGTTATGTGGTTAATGTATGTAAATGCACAAGCAGTACAGTGAAAGCATGATTATATTATTTCTGATAATATAAATATCAGCTATATAAAACAACTTTAATCCTCTTTCTGTCATCTTCCAAGTGTGTCACTTCAACACCTGAAACTGTGTCCAACTACAATATACCCAGAATGCACTGTGGCCTACAAACATGACCAACCATGGACTACAACACAGAACACCGTCACATTCCTTGTTCTCCGTCTTAGCAAAAAGATTAGAGAGAGTTAATTCACACCTATTGGTTCTTAACCAGCTGTGCTCTTCTTTCATTACACTATCAGTCCTATAAATATTATCACTCAGCTTAAATATCACTCACATCTCACCTCAATAATCTCAGTGATTATTCATTATAGTCTAAATGACTTTAATCTCAGCTGAAACCTTTTGAAACAAAACAGTGATGTTCACATTCTTGTTTAACTGAAATTTATTCATTTTGCACAATATTATTGCCTTATGTGTTCTGCTGTGCTGTGTTCACATCCACCTTGTAATATTGAGCAGTTAAGAAGAAGCCTTTTCTACCAGGAATTTCACTTTCAGCAGTTTTACTCTGTATAATTTTTAGAAATGTATAATAATAACATTTTTTTGTAATTTCTAAAATAAAAACTATTTTAATAAAACAAAGAGGCCTTTATATTCATTGTACAATTCAGTATATTAGAGAATTCCACTGAAATGTTTACATTATGACCTCCTAGTTAGGTTAGATTGCTACAGCTAGATATGTTACAGGATCTTGTGTAATATCTAAAACATTCAGCTTGTACAGTGTATGAACTGCAGGAGGTTTAGTAATTCTTCCTCCGTCATTAGCATTAATTTTACTTGTGATAAGTGTATTTTAGTTCGCTCTCTGACAGAGAAGATTTTAGCTTTAGAGGTGAGTATCCAGATGCTAGAGAGAGTTAGCGATAGGACGAGTACTGTAGTGTCCAATAGGTACTGATTTCTTAAGAATGTCATTTGAAATTTGTTGTGAATCTTATTCAGGGAGAGCGGGTCTACTGTTCATTATTATTGTTATTGTGATGCTCTTTGATGATAAAGTAAGGCCAAGTAAATAAAGAATTCTGTATATTAGAAAAATGTGAAAACTGTTTATTGTACTTTAAAACCTCAATACAATTTCATTACAGGTTAATAGATGTCTCATTTCATCTAGGTGAAATTATAGCTTCAGAAGGGAAACTTTTAAAAAATGCATTACCCTCTACAGTTTATTTTATTTTGACTAAAATCTAAAATCATCAACTAAAATCTTATGAAAGTATTTTAGATTATGATTAAAACTAAATTATATTTTAGTCAAAAGACTAGGCATGTGCAGATTAGTGCCTTTGGAATAACAGTTGCACACTGACTGAAAACAGAGGAACTGTTGTACTGAGTCTTTTGAAATTATACATTGTTCGAGTTGCAGGTTTTGTAGACGAATATTTATTTAAAGGGGTCTTGTGTTCATGCAGATATCTTCATAATGTCTTTTGTGGATCGAACATTTTTGAAAACACTGTTTCTGTAGATGCCACAGTTTTTTGTCATATGTTAAAGTGTTTATTTTTTCTTTTTCATGCCTTTAGTTTCTTGTACAAGGCATCAGTCAAATTCTTTGAGGTTCTGGTGATTTGTAGAAAGCATTATGTAGCATGAAAATTATAACCTGAAAGAAATAACCTGCTCTCTATCATGGTTTATTTGTCCTCATTAGATTCTGAAGTCTTGGTAGAAGAAGGTTACTTGTTGGGGGTGGGGGGGACATGTGACTCCGCCTTGTGCAGTTGCCCCACCCAGAAAAGTAAACAGTAGCTTTAGTGGTTAAGGTGTTGCACTGCTGATCGAAAGGCTGTGAGTTGTGAATCCCAGGTCCACCAAGCTGCCACTGCTGGGCCCCTGAACAAGGCCCCCAGGTGCTCAGTTGCATAAAATGAGATAAATTCATTTGGATATCGGCGTCTGCCAAACGCCAGAAATATAAATGAAAATACTGACGTATAAGCAGCAGTATGTAGGAATGAACTCAGAGGAAACACTGAATGCTCGAATGAGTGTTACTGAAAAGTACAGTGTGTGAGTGTGTGTGTGTGTGTGTGTGTGTGTGAGAGAGAGAGAGAGAGAGAGAGAGAGGTTTATTAAGTGTTTAAAATCAGAAATCACATCTCACTGTGTTTATGACTACATTGTTTTCATCAGGGTGGAAATCACAGAGGGAGTTCTGACACTTGATCTTGCCTTGTACTTCATCCTCCAATTCATTCAGACCTCTCTCTCTCTCTCTCTGTGTCTCTCTCTCTGTGTCTCTCTCTCTCTCTCTCTCTCTCTCTCTGTGTCTCTCTCTCACCCACTCACTGTACCTTTCATAAGAATTCTTTACTTCCTGAAGGAGGACCCTCTCTAATGAGGAAAGACTTTCTCATATTGGTTCATATAAGGTGTTCCCAAAGTAGTTCTTTGGGTACGTAGGGATTTTTACTTCCTGTAAGGGTTCTCCTTGGTTAAACACTCTCTTGTAGGGTTCTACACAGAACCTCTAAGGTGTATTCTCACAGCAACAAGCCAATGAATCTTTAATCTTCTACATTTGAATAATGGTTTATTCAGGCCTGCTGTCATATTCCAAAAATTCTTTGCAGAAATTCCGTTCCATACTTCCTGTCACGTTTGAAATGAGTTTTTCACCAAGTTCCCCAATGGTTTTGGATCGTTACGGTTCCTTAAGCAGTTCTATTTGGAGCTCTTCCTGAAAGAAAAACACTGAGGTGATGAGGTTAAATTAGAAACCTTAAGGTGTTTACAGAGAGAGAAGCTGAAAACAAATGAATGCAATCATGATATTTATTAGGATCAGTGGATTAAAATATAGGATAAAGGGATTAGGTGAGAAATATAGAATTCATTCTCTTCACACTCCATCACAGAAGTTGTGCTCCATACTCCAATCCAGTAGGTGGCGGAATTTACACCTTAAAGCTGGCTTACCAACCGCCATTTAAACAACAGAACAGAACTCTCCATCACAGTAGGTGGCGGTATGAAGCTATGAAGTTGGTTCGAAACCCTCCATGAAACCAGAAGAAGAAGAACAGCTGTAAAGTTTATGTGACCATATCAGCGGTCAGGAACTTATAAAAATGGGAACAAACTGTGAGAAAGTCACTTCCCAAGACTCTGATATCATTCCTGCTGAGTTAATCAGAGCACCGACAGCTCCGTGGATCACCACGCCGGCAGGGAGGCGGAGAAGGCGGTGTAGGGAGAGGAAACAAGAGAGAGGCTGATGTTCTAGGATACAGACCAGGATAAGGAGCAACCTGAACAAACCCTCTCTGTCTGCATCTTCCTGATAATGTACGGTCACCTGCACACAAAATGGAGGATATTTTATTGAGCTTATTTTTATTATGATCCCCGACACGGATATTGAGTTATCAGTCACTCAGATCACCATGACGACCGAACAAGGGACTCCTGGAAGAAGATAGGGGGCGCTCTCTGTGTTTACATTCACAATGACTGGTGCACTAATGCCACAGTGTGTTTGTGTTTTTATTTATGGCTTTATATTTTATGGGCTTTTTCTTGTGGATTTCTTGTTTGTGTATTTTATCACTTCTATAATTTCTCATAATTGTTATATTTAGCAGTTTATCAGTAATAATAATAATAATAATAATAATAATAATAATAATAATAATCCAGCAGCATCCTAACAGCGCCCTCAGCAGGTCAGTTAAGAGAATAAACACATTTCATGAAACAGAAATCTCACTTTGGAAATGCTTTACTGCCATCTAGTGGATGGAAAGTTTTAATGTTCTTAATCAACAATAATAATCAATTTTTACAATTATTATTGTTTATAATCCTGAAAACCAGAGTAAATGTGTGTATTTAATAATAAATATCTAATTACAAGTGAAATGGTAAAAAATCTTGAATATAGTCAGAATTTGTAAAATGTCAAAAAATTAAAATTATTAGTGAAAACATTTATAAACATCAGTTTAAGTCTAACAATGGATTAAATCATGTTATAATGTTGTATTGATTCATATCTGGTATGTGTGTGTGTCTGTGTGTGTGTGTGTGTGTGTGTGTGTGTGTAGAAGGGATGTTTAGCTGATGTAGTTACAGTGTGGTTTATCAGTGTGTGTATCTGCTCTGTGCAGCTGTCAGGCATTAATGCTGTACGACAGCCGAGTGTTTCCTCTCTCTGAAATCAGTGTGTGATGTGATCGACTCTCATCAGTCACACACCTCAGAGACAGGAGGCGGAGCTCTGTTCATCAGTCACACACCTCAGAGACAGGAGGCGGAGCTCTGTTCATCAGTCACACACCTCAGAGACGGGAGGCGGAGCTCTGTTCATCAGCACTGACGTTATTTTGATATATATGGAGAAAGTGAAAGATGCCTCGTCTGATTTGTTATTGAGGCTGTGTGATGATTTCCTCTCATCTTTCTAATAAGGTAACAGTGAGTGTGATT
>NC_080728.1:23271869-23289369 GCF_019097595.1 Hemibagrus wyckioides
TCAGCAGCCTTACTTCCTGCCTCCTTGTATAGAATGAGAAATGGACAAGGAATTTAAATATTTTGTCTAAATAAACAATATGTAAGCAAATGCAACCTTTTTTATCCATAGTAAGTAAATATTGTGCCTTATTCTGAGCGCTTGTATTCACCTTTTTCACTATTTTATTACATATTGTTTACTTAAACAATTGATTAAATAAAAGTGCTTTTATAATATAATGTGATTATGTGGTTTGTGGCTCTTGTAGTGATAAATCTGTGGTCAGTGTCAGGCAATAAAAATAAATAAATATTTATATATTTATACTCTATACTCACGGGTAGTCATAAACGAGACCATATCACACCGATTTTACGCTCTGCACTGGCTGCCAGTCCGATATCAAATTGATTATAGAATTCAAATCTATGTTAAAAATTTAAATAAAAAATTTTATTAATTTTCCTGCTTCTATCCTTGTTCATTTTTATTTTTTTTCCTCTATCTTTGGACAGTATTTTGGCAAATTAAGGTTGAATTTAATTATACGATTAAATTTAATTTAATTTAATTTAATTTAATTTAATTTAATTTAATTTAATTTAATTTAATTTAATTTAATTTAATTTAATTTAATTCTAATTAAATTTGCTTTAGAAATAAAATTGAATTGAATTGAATTGAATATATTAATCAGAAGGTTGTGATTTCAAATCCCAGCACCAGCCTGAGCTGACCTCCACTGCATACTAAAAACTTCAGATTATTGAATAAATGTAAATGCTGCACACACACACACACACACACACACACAGAGACACACACACACACACACACACACACAGAGACACACACACACACACACACGTGTAGCGTTTCTCTCTCCCTCTCTGATATACAGATTCTTAGACATACACACAGGTACAATGTGTTTATCTGGACACCCAGTTACTGCAATGGTTTATGTGGACTCACTCCTTCCTAACATTCCATGAATGAAATTCCTGTCAGAAACACATACACTTACACACAGACATGCAAGAACTAAGATGGCAGCAAAGATAGCGGATTTGCACTCTCTGAAACTTAACTCACCCTTCCTAACATTCCATGAATAACATGGCCACATAAGAACTAAAAGGTGGTACAGATAGCAGATTTTCACTCTAGGAAACTGGTATTTTGTCCATTATCTTTATAATACTACAATTTACTACTTTAGTGCAAATGTGCAAAATGTATGTGAACATATCAGCCATCAGAAAATTACAAACATGGGAACAAGCAGAAATAAAAACTATTCAGTTTTATTATTATTATTATTATTATTATTATTATTATTATTATTATTATTACAGCATCCTGACAGCAGCATCTTTAGCAGGTCACTTGAAAAAAAAAAAAACTTTTCACGAAGCAGAATTCTCAGTTTGGAAATGCTTCACTGCCATCTTGTGGATATAGAATTTTAATATTCTTTATAAATGTATAATTAAATAGTCATTAAAAATGATTAATGTTTATTATCCTGAAAACAGAGTAAATGTGTGTTTAATTAAACAAAATATCATTGGAAAATTAAGTAGAAATTCTCAAGTGAAAATTCTTCAAGGTAGTCAAAATTTCCTAATATTGCTAAATTTTTAATAAATTATTAATAAATACCGTTATGCACTTGAGTAGAGCTACATTTGGCCCCATTTTGCTGTCTAATTATTTTTAGTGTTCTTTTTTGGATGGCCCTAAATCTCTGTGTGTGGCTGCTGTCAGTGTGTTTGAGTTGCTATTCCAGTTGCAGAGGGAGGTGTTCAGGCCCAGCAGGCTCAGTTTTTCGATCAGATGCTGAGGAATGATTGTGTTAAATGCTGAAATGAAATCTATGCACAACATTTGTACGTATGCTTTTTGTCCAGATGTGTAAGGGCCAGGTGGAAGGTGGTGGTAATAGCATCATCTGTGTAATGGTTGGGGCAATACAAAACTGCAGGGTAGCAGTAGGGCCTTGATATGGTCCCACCATCTCTCAGGGCACAAGAGAGATTCTTCTCTCTTTTGGCACCAAGGAATGACCTTTCCCTAGAGGTCTGAACAGGCGAGTCACTGACTCTTCAAATGACAACTGAAGACCTCATCCTGGAAATAATGAAACTAGTGCTTAATTATTTCTTCCCCTTTGTTTATATATTTATTTAAAATTAAACTATATTTCCTCTGAACACATTTTTTAGATTGATGCTTTCCTTTGTCTGTGTCTGTGAGCCAGAATAAATGTATTCATTCATTTAAAGCACTTTTGTATATTGCTCTGTATGTAACGGGGTATTTAATCCGTTAGGTAGGGGAAAATGAATCGCTGCTGTCCGGGGATGCTTGGACAACGAAAGGATCTTGGTCCCCGCCTCCCAAGCTGTTTAGTTCCTATACGCATCTAATGTGTGTATGTGGTTTCTTACCTTATTGTGTTAGAACACTACTGATTGACAAGGGTAGGCTTCAGGTGTGAAAATGTCACACGGTGGCTCCCTGAAGTGACACTGCATATGGGAAACACTATACTATAATACAGTCTAATATGCTCCTCCCTCCCCAGATCGAATAAGGTAAGAGAGACGCCTACTCCCTGACAGCTCTCAGCAAAAAGGTACAATTAAAATAAGGGTAAAAGAAATCAAATAATATTTATTCCACTCTATTCAGATTAAGCCAATTAAGTAAAGGTAATAATAACAATACTGATAAAAGAATTTCTACAGTGTGGTAATGCTCTTCAAATCAATACAATCACATCAGCAGAGGAAAGAAAATGGGTTTCACTTGCAAAGTAATCTTGTTTCCTTATGAAACTAAAAGAAAATAAAACAGTTGCACTTTTCACATTCTTAACCCTCTTGAGACAAATTATCACGGCTTCAAATGATCAACTCCGAACATCAGTTATTTAAAAAAACAAAGCATACACGGTGAAATCTCAGTTCAGAACGAGAAAGGATTCTGAAACATCCTCAAAAGGTCTACTCACAGTTTAAAGACTATCAGTTCAGGCATCAAGGAAAAAAAGAAAAACTGAGGAAAAGTCCAGTCAGCCAGACGATGGCTTGGAGTGCTCTTGCCCAAACATAGAGTGCGCTGAAATCAACTGAAGATGGCGTGGTTGCACCTAAGTTGGTGTGGTCCACTCGGATTGCTAATTAATCTAACTAAATCCGATCCCCTCAACTTTGTGAAAAGGTCAGAGTATTTCCAAAAACAAGTTTAGACTGGAGATGAACCAGATCAAGATGTCACTTGGATGGCAGGGTAGCAAAACCATCTATGAAGTGGAATCGCTTAGAAGTTACGTCTTTGCACCAACGGCATCTTATTATGGACTCGGGTCTCAAGGCTCCGACACGTGCAGAGAAACTCAAATACACTAAAAAACTTCTGTTAAAGCGTTAGTTCTTGGTGTGCTTCCAATAAAACACAGAGCGCAGGGTACTGCGTAAGAAATATGCAACAAGTCTCTTCGGGTAACGATAATCAAACGAGGTTTTGACTTTAAACGAGCTCCCAGCTTTGGTGGCCTTTACGATATGTCAGTGCGCCATACTAACAGCTAATGATTGCCTGTTGAAATAATTTACACATCCGCTACATGTATAAAGGCATCTGTCAAATTCCAAAAATGTAAATGTATGATATGCACATTCCCTGAGTGCTCTGTCAGGAATGTTGTCTGGTCCAGCGACGGCTAACTCTGTGTAGAAATTTCCTCACATCAGCTGTGGTTAGACAAAGCACCTGGTCATTAGGAGGAGGGGTGGTCTTCCTCACTGCCACGTACTGTGTCAGAAGAACAGAAGTCATTCAGTGCAACTGTCAGGTGGTGTTGTCCTGTAGTTAGCTGTCCTGTGGAATCTCTGGGCATGTGCGTGCTTTGCCTCTCTAATGGGTCTGACCCTTTCTTTGGCTGACTTTTCTCTAGTTCTGAAGGCAAAGTCTAATTCAAATAAAAACTTTACACAGTATGACATGTAGTGAAATGATTTTAATGACAGTCTTTGTTACATAAAAATAGAGACAGAAAAATAAAAACAGGAATGGAATTAGTGAGAGAAAAAAAAAAAAGATCAAATAAAGTAGAAAATAAAGTGACAATTGCAATAAAGTGATAATGAGCTTAATTATGGGGAAATAAATAGTCAAAATTTGCATACAGCATATGAAAAGAGTTGTATGTTAATATGGATTAAATGAATCTGATTGTTATTATGTTAATATGATTAAATGATATACTATTATTATATATTGTTATAAAGTGAAGAATGTGCATGTAGTGCAATTTCCAAATTTGCATGTTGAGAAAAAGTCCAATCTCTAGGTATTCTGAGCTGAGTTGAGTGCCCACATGGCCTGTGGGAAGAAGCTCCTCCTCTTTCTATCTGTGTTTACCTTTAAGGACAGAAAGCTGACCACAACAAAAAAAGAGTCCATTTTTGGAATGTTTCAGTTCCTTCCCATCTTCCTGACTTTGGTCCAGCACAACCTGCTGTATACAGTTGTAAGTGGCCACACTGTCCTAAGTGTACAGTGAGTACAACAGGGGGTAAGAACACAACCCTGGGGGCTCCAGTGCTGAGGGCAAGTAAGACAGGTTTGCCCACCTGTACTGCTTATCTGTATGTCAGAATTTTGAGACTCCTTGACAAAGGGACAGACTTGGACCTCCAACTTGGTGTTGAGTATGGAGGGAGTTATGGTATTAAACACTGTAGTTAAAACAACATTTTGACATAATTCCATTTTCTGCTGTCCAGGTGGCTTAGGGCTGTGTTAAGGAGGTATGCAATAGCATCCTCGAGAAAGCAGATGGGATGGTACATAAACTGAAATGGGTCCAGTGTGTTATTCAGTGAAGAATTGATCAAGTCTCTTACTAGTCTCTTGAACAACTTCATCACAACGGAGATCAGGGCTACCAGGCGATAGTCATTGAGGCGGGCAGGCTGTGGTTTCTTTGTGACAAGAACAATGACTGCTTAAAGCACATGGGGATTATAGATGGTTCCAGGAAGAGGTTGAATATCTCCATGAAGACAGGCACTAGCTTGTCAGAGCAGGCCTTCTGGACCCGACCCGTGATGCCATCTGGTCCTGCTGACTTCCAGGTATTCACTCTCCAGAATGTCTTCCTCACGCCATGCTCCGATCAGATGAGTGTGTTTTCTGATCCGCACCCTAGTGCTGTAAGCTGTAGTCTTGAGGCGAGCAAAAGTGTCAAAAGTGTCGCTCATCTGCAAGAAAACGCCCACATTCACTGTTCTGAAGGATGGTGTTTTGTAATCCTTGATCGTTCTTCGTCCCCTGCCACAGGTTTCTAGAGACACTGTGTATTGAAACTGATTCAAGTTTCTCTTTCACCATTCGGCACACTCTGTAGGATGCAGCCTTGTTTTAAACGATGTTCCGATGGCAAGCTCCTGCTTTAAAGCTAGTGGAGCGGGATCTCAGGGTATCACATAGTTTCATCGAGCCATATCTTTTATGTATTTTCTTACTTAAACAATTTATTAAATAAAAGTGCTTTTATAATATAATGAGATAATGTGATATGAGTGAGTGGCTCTTGTAGTGATGAATCTGGGGTCAGTGTCATTAAAGAAGTCAGTAGTAAAAATAAATAAATATCTCTATACTGATCAAAAGGTTGTGAGTTCAAATCCCAGCACCAGCCCAAGCTCAACCTCCAGTGTATACTAAAAGCTTCAGATTAATGAATAAATGCAAATGTGCACACACACACACACACACACACACACAGAGAAAGAGATAGCTGCTCTCTCTCTCTCTCTCTCTCTCTCTCTCTCTCTGATGTACAGATTCTTAGACATTCACACAGGTATAAAGTATTTAGCTGGAAACTCATTTACTTCCATGGTTCATGTGGACTCACCCTTCCTAACATTCCATGAATGAAATTCCTGTCAGAAACACACACACTAAGAACTAAGTAGGCAGCACAGATTTTCACTTCCTGACACTTCAGGAATCAGGCAGACATAAAACTTTTCAGGAGTTGTGTTTGTATTTTTCATAACCTATATAATTACTAATATTTGTAACTTTGCAATATTAACAGTTTGATCTTAATAATAATAATAATAATAATAATAATAATAATAATAATAATAATAATAATACAGCAGCATCCTAACAGCACCCTCAGCAGGTCAGATTAAAAAAAAACATTTCATGAAATAGAAATCTCAGTTTGGAAATACTTTACTGCCATCTAGTGGATGCAAAATTTAAATGTTCTCAATAAAAATTATTATTGAATACTAACTTAAAATGATTAATGTTCATAATACTAAAATCCCGAGTAAATGTGTGTGTACCTAAAAATTTATAATTATAAGGTAAATGTTTCAAATTCTTTAATATAGTCACAATTTTTTCAACATTACTTAAAAATGATTAATAAATAAATTTATGCTCATGAGAAGAGCTTTGTACACTTGGTGCCTTCTTGTTTGGTATTTTGTTTTAATTTAATTTTTCTTTTCTTTCTTATTATTAGGTGTTTTTGTTTTGATTGTCTAACATATTCACCTTGGTTTATCTATCATAACACAGCTTTTAAATGATTCTCCTGTACATATCTTTTGTTTCTGATTATATTGTTCTTGTTGTTGATTATTATTTATTCGTTTGTTTTGTTCACTTTTGTATTATTGTGGGCAGAGTATTGATGCTTCATAGCTGTACACCTCCATGCTGAGGCTATGGATTTTGATGAGGGGCTGGTCAAAGAAGATCTGTTCGTTCTTTGTCTGCGCAAGTTCATAATACTGATGTGTACAGAGGTATTAGCGAGCTGCAGAATGTTCACCCCGATGGACTGTTTATAATCGCCGGAGATTTCAATCATGCAAATCTCAGAACAGTGTTCCCTAAATTCCATCAGTATGTGGACTTTGTTACGAGAGGGACGAACACGCTGGATGTTGTTTACACAAATATTCCCAGCGCAGCATCGTGGTGGGAGCCCCGCCCTACTTCAGCTACTCAGACCACATCTCTGTTATGTATACAGACCACTCGCCAGACCGCTCTAAACCGGTTCTGAAACAGGTTAAAACCTGGCCAGCAGGAGCCATCTCTGCTCTTCAGGACTGTTTTGGAGTGCACTGACTGGGACATGTTTAGGAGGCTGCAACCAACTGCGACTCTATTGACTTGGAGGAATACATGGCATCAGTGACCGCAAGTGCATCAAGACGTGACTGCCTCCAAGACCATCACCACACGCTCCAACCAGATGGTGTGGATGACTGCAAAGTGTGTGCTCTCCTGAAGTCAAGAGACTCGACTTCGGATCAGGGGACAGGGCGGCCTTAAAAACAGCGAGGGCCAAACTGTCCCGATCGATCAGAGAGGCGAAGCGTTCACACGCCCAGAGAATCCACGGCCACTTCCAGAACAGCAGAGACTCCCGGCGCATGTGGCAGGGCATCCAGGTGATCACCAAATACAGAACAACTCCACCTGCCTGTGACAGTGATGCCTCCCTTCCAGATGCTCTGAACAACTTCTACGTTCAGTTTGAGGCACAGAACAACAGCGAGGAAGTCCATCCCTCCTCCTAATGACCAGGTGCTCTGACTCACCACGGCTGATGTGAAGAGAACTCTATGCAGAGTTAACCCACAGAAGTCTGCTAGCACATGCCTCAAGACAACGACCATCGTCCCTGTGCCTAAGAAGTCTACTGTTTCCTGCCTCAATGATTATCATCCCATCGAACTTGCACCAATCGTGATGAAATGCTTCAACTTTATATACTGGGTTAAGATTTTGTATAAAAGCCCTACAGCTCAGGTATTAACTAATAATGCTTTGTCTGGCCCCTTTATTCTTCAAAGAGAGACAAGGCAAAGTTTCCCTCTTTCTCCTTTTTTATTTGTGATGACCGTAGAGCCCCTTGCTCAGTGCATTCGTTCTGATTCTTCTATTCATGGCTTCAACACTTTAAATACAGTCAATAAAATATCTTTATATGCAGATGATATCCTGCTACATATTACTAAACTCCATGTGAGTTTGCCAGTTATTGTGAATACTATTAATGCCTTTGGTAAGTTTCCAGGGTTTAAAGTTAATTTAAATAAAAGTGAGCTAATGCCCATTGGACAAAAAGACTGGTCGTTGATCCAGTCAAATACATTTAAAGTTTTAAAGGAAAAATTTATTTATCTGACCTGTCCAGGGTGTATCCCTGCCTTTCGCCTCTATGTGCGATGGGATAGGCTCGAGCAGACCCCTTGACCCTAATTAGGAATAAACGGGTATAGACAATGAATGAATGAATTTATATCTCGGAATTGTAGTTACCAATAAATACTCTTTGTTCTTAACGGCCAACTTTACACGTGAGTGTGATTGGCTGTCTCTCTCTCTCTCTCTGTCTGTCTCTCTGTAGGGGCTGAGGAGTGAGGAGATACACTTCTCTCAGTCTCTCTGGGTGAGTGGAGGTGAACACATCGTGTACAGTGAGGAGGGAGATGGAAATCTGTCTGACTTTTATTCTTCTCTCATCCACACTCACACTCACAGCAGCTGGTAAGTTCACACTGATTATTCACACCAAAACATCACACACTTCTCACTTTAACAGTAGGGACGAGTTTTAATCAGGAAATGTCAGAAATTTTCCTGGACTGATTGTAACTTTATAAACAGTGAAAGTGTTTATAAAGATCTTGGTGTGATTATTGACTCAGGTCTTTGGTTTGAAGCTCATGTAGATAATATCACTCGGATAGCCTTCTTTTTATCTCAGAAATATCACTAAGATAAGAAATATGATGTCACTTCATGATGCAGAAAAACTAGTTCATGCTTTTGTTACCTCTAGGTTGGATTATTGTAATGCCTTACTGTCTGGATGTTCCAGTAGGAGCAGAAACAAGCTCCAGTTAGTCCAGAATGCAGCAGCTAGAGTCCTAACCAGAACCAGAAGATATGAACACATCACTCCTATTTTATCCACACTACATTGGCTGCCAGTCAAATTTCGCATTGATTATAAAATTCTGTTACTAACCTATAAAGCACTAAATGGTCTCGCACCACAGTACCTGAGTTATATTTTAGTCTTTAATGATCCGCCACGCCTACTGCGATCAAAGGGTGCTGGTTACTTGGTAGTACCTCAAGTAGCAAAGGCTACAGCAGGGGGCAGAGCTTTTTCTTTCAAAGCCCCACAGTTATGGAACAGCCTTCCAATTAGTGTTGGGGATTCAGACACAGTCTCAATGTTTAAGTCTAGGCTGAAGACACATTTGTTTAGTCGAGCTTTTAATGTATAGTTTTCTTAGGTAAAGGAGCAGATCTGGAAGGTTCATGGTCATAGAGTGTTTGGTGTACTGGGATGTTTGGATGATGTTGCCTTACCACTCTCACAAGTCGCCCAGGTTTGCTGATTGTGAAGTGGTTGACGCTTTATGTCCCGGGAAGCCTTCATGTCTGTCACCTTCTGGCTCTCCCTTTTAGTTATGCTGTCATAGCTAGTCTTGCCGGAGTCCCTGCCTGCACTTTACACATAATCTACATTGTCTTTAAACATCACATGATCAGAATCATACTTAATGTCTTTCTCTTTCTCTCTCTGTCTTTCTCTGTCGAGTTATACACCCCACTCCTGAGCTCCCAGTGTTTGCCAGTTTCCATTGTGACCACTGCCCTACCCCTGGTCGGAGTCTCACCGCTTGGTGGTGCCCACTGATGCTGTGGATGGATCTGTGTGGAGCAGGAGACAGCCATGGACAGAGACACTTGGGGACACCATCACAGATCCATCATTTCATCTGTCAGTTTGTGACAGCAAGGAATTCCTCATGGGCCATTGATTGCTGTTGTAGAAAGGACATTAATCAGTTACAGTTACATTATTTACTGTCCAGTGTCACCCAAATGAGGATGGGTTCCCTTCTGAGCCTGGTTCCTCTCAAGGTTTCTTCCTCATATCGTCCCAGGGAGTTTTTCCTTGACACCATCACTACAGGCTTCTCATTAGGGATAAAATAAATTAAGTTTAATGATTAAATTTAATAATTTATTTTTATTTCTAGTTATTTAGTTATTTTTTATTTTCATTTTTCCCTCTCCTTTCTCCATTTATCTTCTTTTGTAAAGATGCTTTGAGACAATGTTCATTGTAATAGGTGCTATACAAAATAAATTGAATTGAAGTAGCCGCAGTTGTTAACTGATGACATAAACCGACTTCACATTAAACCATGAGGTCAGAATGTGATGGAGCTGTTTGTACAGAGTCTCTGCTTTTATTTCATTTAGGTGATCCAGGAAGAGTCGACTCCACCAGAGGACTACGATGATGCCGCCACTGCTGGACCGATCCCTGATCACGTGGATGGTGTGGTTCTGTTTTGGGATTTGTTTAGAAAGCAGTATAAATTAAACACACACACTGTGAATAAGTTTGTTTATTGGTTTGTGTGTAGTGACGTGATTTACATGAGTACGATGTCATTTTGCATTGTGTCATCAAATACACAGTGTAGAAACTGCCCCTTCACTAAACTTTAAATATCTTTAAATATCTGTGTTGGGTGTAGAGGATGAAGCTGAGAATTATGATGACGGCATTACGGCTGATCAGAAGTCAGTTATACTGACAGGTATGATAATAATGGGACAGTATTGCATCCACAAGCATCCAAATGATCATTAATGACATTAATGTGGATTTAATAGCTTTTATCTCTACGCTCTGACAGAGGACGTGTCCGAGAACTATGATGATGCAGTTACCACTGAAACAAACCCAAACATCATCACAGGTCAGTTTTTTAATGTATAAATGTTTACCTTAATTACATCTTTGTACACACTGTTGAATTCCTGCATTCTGATTGGTCAATAAGTGTTAATTAATTTTCTGGTACAGCTCTGACAGTACTGCAGATGTAAATAACAGGTTTATATTAATGATCCAATACATAATGGTTCCTATAGTAATATCACATTCACAGGATCTTAAATTGTGGATTAATTCATTTTAAAAATCTGTTTTTGACATGGTGAAGTTTTCTGTAAGAAAGTTATTTTCATTGTCTTCAGATAAAAACAAAGCTCTTGTAGTTCATTCATCTGCAGGGGGAGCACAGACACACACAAACAACAGGGTTGGGTCAAAAACAGTGGAAGCAAATTTATTACTTTTAGGACTTTTAAAGGAGAGAAGTGCACAGGGTAATTAGGGAGATGAAGAAGAGTTAATGGAGGCAGTGGAAGGGCCAGAAAAAGAGACAGAGAGAGAGAAGAAAAAGAAAAAAAGGATAGCGAAGAAGACTTCAGTGAACTTGTGAAGTAGAATTGGAGGTGGTGTTCAGGAGGTTAGCTGGCAGAGGGTTGGCAGTCCTGGCGTTGTGGTGAGGATCATGGACAATGAGTGTTTCTCAGTGATTCAGCCAGGGAGGTAATCTGGGTGTGTGCAGTGTTGTCCTTGCTTACAGGCTACCTGAACACGGGCTATTAGTTCTGGCTGCATGTGCCACCTCTGTGCGCTCTCTGTCTCATCTGGCTGGCTACCCTTCACTCAGAGGGTGAGTGAAGCCAGCAGAGCCTCTGATTGGCCCGCTGGTGCTGCTCCAAATCCACCCTTTTCCCATGCTAAACAGCACTGTCCACGGTTCTAAGGTAGTGCTGATTGATGCTGGTCCTGGTGCTGAAGTAGCCATAACTGGTGCTGTCCGTGGTGCTGAAGTAGCCATAACTGGTGCTGTCTGTGGTGCTGAAGTAGCATTTTCTCTTCAGAACTCTCAAGGGAGTTGTGTGAGGAGCTCCAGCCTTAGGAGGAGGGATGGTCTTCCTTGCTGTTACGTTGTTCTGTGCCTCAAACCGAGCGTAGAAGTCATTCAGCACGTCTGGAAGGGAGGGGTCACTGTCACAGGCAGGTGATGTTGTCCTGTAGTTGGTGATCGCCTGAATGCCCTGCCACATGCGCCAGGAGTCACCGCTGTCCTGGAAGTGGCCGTGGATTCTCTGGGCATGTGTGCACTTCGCCTCTCTGATGGCTCGGGACAGTTTGGCCCTTGCTGTTTTTAAGGCTGCCTTGCTCTGAAGGTGGAGTCTCTCTAGGAGAGCACGCACTTTTGTAGTCATCCACGGCTTCTGGTTGGAGTGTGTGGTGATGGTCTTGGAGACAGTCATGTCATTGATGCACATGCCGATGTAGCCAGTCACTTATGCCGTGTACTCCTCCAAGTCGAAAACATAATTTATTGTGAGTAAAAATCAACGTAACTAACATATATCTGTGTGTCTGTCTGTGTGTGTGTGTGTGTGTGTGTGAGAACGAGAGAGAGAGAGAGAGAGAGAGAGAGAGAGAGTCTTTTCATAAACATTAGTTTAAATAAAATCTCTCTCTCTCTCAGACAGTGTGAGGTTGGTGAATGGTGGAAGTCGCTGTTCTGGGAGAGTGGAGGTTCTTCAGGATGGTCAGTGGGGAACAGTGTGTGGTCGTGAACTGGGATGAGGTCGATGCTGCAGTGGTGTGTAGAGAGCTGCGCTGTGGGGAGGCTGTAAACGCACCACAATATGGTCACTTTGGACCAGGATCAGGACCAATCTGGATGGTTGATGTGAACTGTAGAGGATCAGAGTCGACACTGAAGGACTGTGGGTCATGGGGGAGAGGGGAGAGTTACTGTAATCATGGTCATGATGCTGGAGTCACCTGCTCAGGTAAACTTCTGTATTTAAAACAAACACTGGGATTAGTTAGGTTATTTGTTAATTATTATGACTGAATTAATGGATTTAAATTATACAAATAAATAAACTTTATTAAAGTTTTGATTTTATTTAAACATTTTGGAACAATATTTTATAACATTTAAATGATTTCTTGATATTCTATCTTGTTGAAAATTTACACAATATTTACACAATTAAATAAAACACAGGTCAGACTTTGAGACTCACTGCTGGTCCTCACCGGTGCTCTGGGAGAGTGGAGGTGTTTCATGGAGGTTCCTGGTCCACAGTGTGTGATGCTGACTTTGACCAGCAGGATGCAGAGGTTGTGTGTCGAGAGCTGGACTGTGGGATTCCTGTGGAGGTTCTGGGATCAGCTGCTTTTGGACGAGGGGAGGGTCAGGTGTGGACAGAGGAGCTTCAGTGTAGAGGAACTGAATCTGACATTACCTTTCTGTCTAACATCATCTTCACTCAAACTCTCACACTGTTCCCATGACAACGATGTGGGATTAATATGTTCTGGTTAAGTATCATGATGTAACTTCTGTTTAAATAGAGACCACATAGCTGTCCATCAAACTTTAAGGTGCCTGTGTTAATGTTCCTCTTTCACTGAGCTCTCGGCTGTTTGTTCAGGTCACACAGAGGCGCGGCTGGTGAACGGACCGGACTCCTGTTCTGGTCGAGTGGAGCTCCAGTACCTCTTGCCTTGGACTTCATCCTACAATTCATTCAGAACTCTCTCTCTCTCTCTCTGTATCTCTGCCCCCTCCCCTTTGTGTCTCTCTCTCTCTCTCTCTCTCTCTCCCACTCACTGTACCTTTCATAAGAATTCTTTACTTCCTGAAGGAGGACCCTCTCTAATGAGGAAAGACTTTCTCATATTGGTTCATATAAGGTGTTCCTCAGTAGTTCTTTGGGCACGAGGGATTTTTACTTCCTGTAAGGGTTCTCCTTGGTTAAACACTCTCTTGTAGGGTTCTACACAGAACCTCTAAGGTGAATTCTCACAGCAACAAGCCAATAAATCTAATAATTCTACATCTATTCTCAGATCACAAGACCCTTTCAGCGGATAGTGAGGACCCCACACACCCTCACACATACTCTTACACACCCCACACACCCCTCACACACACTCTTACACACCCCACACACCCCCTCACACACACTCTTACACACCACACACACCCCTCACACACACTCTTACACACCACACACACCCCTCACACACACTCTTACACACCCCACACACCCCTCACACACACTCTTACACACCACACACACCCTCACACACACTCTTACACACCCCACACACCCTCACACACACTCTTACACACCCTACACACCCCTCACACACACTCTTACACACCCCACACACCCCTCACACACACTCTTACACACCACACACACCCTCACACACACTCTTACACACCCCACACACCCTCACACACACTCTTACACACCCCACACACCCTCACACACACTCGAACACCCCCCACACACCCTCACACACACTCTTACACACCCCACACACCCCTCACACACAAACTCACACACTCTCACACACACTCAACACCCCCCACACACCCCTCACACACACTCTTACACACCCTACACACCCCTCACACACACTCTTACACACCCTACACACCCTCACACACACTCTACACACCCCACACACCCTCACACACACTCTACACACCCCACACACCCTCACACACACTCTTACACACCACACACACCCTCACACACACTCTTACACACCCCACACACCCTCACACACACTCTTACACACCCCACACACCCTCACACACACTCTTACACACCCCACACACCCCTCACACACACTCGAACACCCCCCCCACACACACACCCTCACACACACTCTACACACCCCACACACCCCTCACACACAATCTTACACACCCCTCACACACACTCGAACACCCCCCCACACACACCCCTCACACACACTCTTACACACCCCACACACCCCTCACACACACTCTTCACCCTCTTGTCATCTGGAAAGAGGTACCGAAGCATTTGGACCCTCACAACCAGACTGTGTAACAGTTTCTTTCCTCAAGCCATCACACAAAGAGTGTCACTGAGTGTTAATGTCTATGCTGTTGTCTAAATATTATTTCTCTTTATATATATTATTTTTTATTTTTTTTTCAATCTAACAGACTTTCATATCTTTCAGCTTTTACACCTTCAAAACTCTGAATGTTCTCTAAAGGCCACTTATCTAAAACTAATCTCTTTGTTTACTTTTCTTTTTTATTTATTTGTTTCTTTATTTTATTTATTTATTTATTTATTTTACTTTTTATTTATTTAAACTTTTTGTAACAGTTTTAAAATGTATAATCTATATTTATTGTATAAATTTTATTTATTAGTGTTTACTTTACCCTCAGTGTGTTTGTGTGTTTAATGATGAAGAGGTCAGTAGCGTAGAGTAATCGTCCAAACACCGTTAGTCACTGTGTAATGAATGACATTTCAGCACACACACACACACACACACACACACACACACACACACACACGCACACACACACACACACACACACACGTTTCCTCCATCTGCTCTGATGTATCATTCAGTAAACTATAAACAGTGTGTGGACTCGGCAGTACGACGCTCACAGTGAAACAGAGACACTGAGTGAAGGAACAATACAGTATTGTGTATATAGGATACACAGCAGTATCCTAACAGCGCCCTCAGCAGGTCAGTTGAGAGAAAACATTTCACAGAAACAGAAATCTCAGATTGGAAAATGCTTTACTGCCATCTTGTGGCAGAAATTTTAATGTTCTTAATAAAAATTATAATTTAATGGTTATTTAAAATGATTAATGTTTATTATCCTGAAACTCAGAGTCAGTGTCAGTGTACCTAAAATACATTTCTAATTGGAAATTAAATGGTAAAAATTCTTGAATATAGTCAATATTCAGCTCCTGCTGCTGCTCCAGATGGCTGCCTGTCAGAGTTGTTCTGAACTGTTCTGTCTTTTACTTTTTATTTCTTTTTCTGTACTTTCTTTCTTTTCTTTTTCTACAGTGTTTTCTGTAAACAGTGCAGCATGGTGCAGCAGTGCAGATTTTTTAGCCTATTATTCTTTGTTATCATTGCTTTTGATGCACTTTTATCATGACGGATTCCTGTCCTACCGAGGATGGGTCAGGGCTCCACTGTTTACACCAGGGTTCAGCTGATGAGCCTTCCTGACCCCCTATTATTTCCCCATAGAGATTTCCTGTATCATTATCATCCTGAGAAACCCCTGAAACAAATCATCATCACAGCTCAGTTTTTTTATATTGTATAAATGTTTACTTTAAACATTAATACAATAAAATTCAAGTCTCATGGCTTAATTACCTCTTTGTACACACTGTTGAATTTTGCATTCTCATTGGTCAATTTTCTATAACAGCAGCTTTGACAGTACTGCAGATGTAAATAACAGGTTTATATGAATGATCCAGGACATTGTGGTTATTATAATAACAACACATTCACAAGATCCTGAATTGTGAAATAATTTATTTTTAAAAATCTGTGTTTTTTGACATTGTAAAGATTCCTGTTAGAAAGTTTCATTGTTTTCAGATTAAAAAAACATTTCTTGTAGTGCATTTGTCTGCAGGGGAGCACAGACACACAAACAAAAAACAGGGTGAACAAATGTATTACTTTTAGGAATTTTCACAGGGGAATTAGGATGATGAGGAAGAGGTAAGGGAGGCAGTGGAAGGGCCAGAGAGAGAGAGAGAGAGAGAGAGAGAGAGAGAGAGAGAGAGAGAGAGACCTCTGGGTGTGTGCAGTGTTGTCCTGTCCAATAATCATGATGTCTAATCAGCATCTTGATATCCCACACCTGTGAGGTGGATGAATTATCTCAGCAAAGGAGAAGTGCTCACTAACACAGATTTAGACAGATTTGTGAACAATATTTGAGAGAAATAGGCCTTTTGTGTACATAGAAAAAGTCTTAGATCTTTGAGTTCAGCTCATGAAAAATGGGGGAAAAACAAGTGTTGCGTTTATAATTTTGTTCAGTGTAGATAATCAATAAATATTACTAAATATTAAATCTTAATTAATAATACTATTAAAGAACAAAATTAAAAATAAGTAAATAAATAATTAATAGAAATAAGAAATAAATATAACATGAATGATGCGTGCAATTATTTGAAAACAGTAGAATGTGATATGCAAATATGTTACATGTAGTAACAGTAAAGAATGTGTAAACAGAGTGGAATGTGATGTACCATATGTACAGGTGTGTTACATGTAGTAACAGTAAAGAATGTGTAAACAGAGTGGAATGTGATGTACCATATGTACAGGTGTGTTACATGTAGTAACAGTAAAGTGCAGAATGACAGACTGGAAGGTTGTGAGTTTGAGTCCCAGGATCATCAAGCTGCCACTGCTGGGCCCTTGAGCAAGGCCCTTAACCCTTAAATGTTCATTTGTATAAAATGAAATAGAAATGTAAGTCCTTTTGTATTAGGGTGTCTGCTAAATACCATGAATGTAAATGTAAGGTGTGTTACATGTAGTAAAGTGCAGTGTTCAGAATGTCAGTGTAGAAACTGAGTCTTTATAGACTCCTAATGGATCTGTGTGGCAGTCATCAGACTGTGGAAGTACTTTCCTGATGGCACAGGCTGAACAGACCGTTAACGGGGTGGATGGAGTCTTTAATGATTTCAACAG
>NC_080728.1:23291869-23301869 GCF_019097595.1 Hemibagrus wyckioides
AATAGAGACAGTGCTTTTGAATGATGGGTATAGAACCAGTAGAGGGGGTAAACACCGACCCAAGGGCTCAGCGTCCCTCGTCCTGTTTCTTTGTCAAGTTCAAAACAAATGAATGCAATCATGAGATTTATTAGGATCAGTGGATTAAAATATAAGATATAGGGATTAGGTGAGAAATATAGAATTAATTCTCTTCACACTCCATCACACCCTTACAAAAATAACCTACAGGAATCCTGCAGGAGTTTCATTTTTTCTGCAGGATATCTGCTGGTATCCTGTAGGAATGATGAAATCCTCACATTGACAATATATGCAGGAAATTCCTACAGGTTTTAGAACGGATCCTTCAGTACAACAGAAACATCCAGCACACAAGCACAAGTGAAAAATCCTGCAGGATTGCTGTGAACCTCAGGCAGAAAAAAATCCAAAAAGGAAAGTAGTTTTCTTTTTTTCCTTTTTTTCAGAAAAGAAATGCTTTAGAAAAGTAAAGAAATGTGAAGACTGTGATTTGATTAGTCTGTGTTTTACAGAATGACTTCACACATAAAAAGATGCTTGTTTTCTCCACCTACTGGTGTAACAGTTTAATTTACATTAAGCACAGGTATATGAATCTTTTTATAGAAAATATTTGATTCACTGAGATTCACGCGCTTCTTTGACGTCCTCCTTGCTTCACGTAGCCGATTCTAATGCACCTCAGTCAACTGTCACCAACCAAGTCCTACTTTTATGAAATGATTTTATTGTTAAAGTGCTCTAACTGTTCTGTTTTAAAACACTAAACTGCTGTGTCTCTGTAAAACTAAAACCTGCTGTCGAGGATACATTATAACTAAACCAGTACATAGGCCTACTGCCTGTCAAAACTTATTTTAAGAAAATAACTATATAAAATGAGCTTTATGTATTATGTTGTGTTTTGTATTTTCACTGCTTAAAATTGATGCCAGTGTACTTTTTTATTACCTCAGAAATTATTTTAATCAGCACCGGACGAGACCGTGAGAGCACGCTGGCTGGTGTTTAAGGTAACACTGTTGTCATGATGAAATGAATGATGGGACTATATTGAGTTTTGTACAACTCTGAATCTATCTATCTATCTATCTATCTATCTATCTATCTATCTATCTATCTATCTATCTATATGAGAAAAACATGGGTTCTGGTAGAACGAAGGGAGGAGCCTATGACATTGTCCTTAAAAAGGTCATACTAAAAAAAGTTTAAATCCTGGGGATGTTGTGGATGTGGCCTACGAGACCGAAAGTTCACCAGCCACAATTATAGACACTGAAGGTAAAAAGTACAGCAAACAACAAGATTCAGCCATGATAAAAGATATGTATTTCCTACTTGAGTATTTTTGTCCCTTAAGAGAAAAAAGAACCCCTCAGGAGGAGGATGTTCAGGTTAGAGGAGAGAAGAAGAAAACAGCCATCTGTGTCAAACGTAGAAAAAAGAGTTGAAAAGAAAAAGAAAATTTACACTCCAACTCAGTCCCCATCATCTAAATCACAAGCAGTAATGACACTGAGATGCCAATCTTGTGTTTAGGTCGAAACAACAGCATCAAATGGGACTGGATTAGAGGGGGTGACTGGGCTTTGACTAGCTAGCAGTCTGGTGACAATGGAATCCCCTATCTAGCTGCCTATTTTTCCAATAAGATCTGGCAACTGCTGTGTAACATTATCAGTAGCATTGCTAGGAGTAGAAGTAGTTGGCCCAACAGGTTGATTTGCTGGGGTTTCAGATGATTGTGGACTAAAAACTAACACTCTAGGTTTACCAATAACATGCTCCCCTACCCCCAACAGCCCTCTAACACTCCCAAGGTATGGTGTCACCATTTCAGAATCTTTCCCAACCCCAGCCATAGTATAAGTTTACAAAAATAACGAAATAAACACAAAAAAAGAACTGACCTCAGAGAACGTCAGACAGGTAAAATGAGGTGAAAGCAACAGTATGGTGTAGAAAATCTGCAGAAAAGTCTCTTTCTTTAGAGTCACTTTTCCTGATGCAGCTACTTGAACGGTGGTGAAACCGATTCCTCAGCCTCCACATTCAGCACTCAGACGTCAGAAATCTGGAACAACTCCGGCGGTCGGCTGCGGCTGATCCAGTTGATCCGGGTCACGGCACCATTTTATGTAGCGGTTTTACTCTGGTTGTGTTTTTTTTCTCTTTAATGATGAAGCAATGTTGACAAGGAAGATCTTGATATCCTTTTTTTATTCTGCAGAAACACAGAACACATATAAATTTGTGCACATCACAACCGCCTCCCCCCTTCACTCGTACTTGCATTAGCAGAGCGAGAGACAACACATCCAACCTCGCTGGCGGCAAAAGTAAATCTAATGTGTAACAATATACACAGAGTAATTAGTACAAAACATTACACGACAAAAAAGAACAAAATAAAACAAAATATAGGTTAGACAATAAAATACATAATTATGTAGCATATAAATATACCATTAAATATGTATACAAATATATAATAAACAACATATGATAATAACAATAAATAAATATATAAAGATATTATATTGTATTCATGAATATTATAGGATGGATATTTAGATGGAAAGTGTCAGACATCATATAATTACTTAATATAATTGCACAGCCAAAATCTAAATTAAAAACGTCAAATAAACATTCAATGTGTGGCTGCTTTTGCAGAATGCTCACTTTTTTATAGCAACAAACCCATATGCAGTTTAATACACATCTAACATTTACCAATATATATAATGAAATGAACATATAACATACCTGCAGAAACACAGAACACATATAAATTTGTGCACATCACAACCACCTCTCCCCTTCACTCTGCTCACGACATCAGAGCTTTACATTTAAACGTTGAATTAGCACATTAACTTGTTATTAAACTTTTAGAACTCTTACTGTACTCACATTAGCAGAGTGAGAGACAACACATCCAACCTCAATGGTGGCAAAAGTAAATCTAATGTGCCACTGTGCAGCACGAGGCATCATGTGTGTCGCTAATATGTGCTCTACCTGATACAAACTCTGCATACACGGTTCCTCATGGTATAACTATGTACATCTCGTCTTATAAGACAAAATACAATAAATATAAAACATACAAAAAAACAAAAAAAGTTTTTCAGAAGTTCAAATAAATTGCTTTGTAATTATTAACCCGGCTACACTTACACCCACTTTGAGGAGGCAGGTAAAACTGAGAGTCATGTTTTTTTTTACGTCTCCAGTGCTTTCAACACTATGTGACCTGCACTGCTCACTGTACCTGCCCTGTGAAAAACAACATGCCTGGTTCCTGTGCCCAAAAAAAAAACAACCAAGGAAACAAAGTGACTACACACCAGTGGCTCTGACCTCACATGTCATGAAGAGGTCATCAACTACCTCACAGGCTGACCACAGTATGTGAGGCTGCAGAACACCATCTCAGACATCATAGTGAGCAGCACAGGGGCCCCTCAGGGGACAGTCCTGTCTCCCTTTCTGTTCACACTCTACACACTAGACTTCAGACACTGATCACAGTCCTGCCATCTGCAGAAGTTCTCTGATGACTCTGCCATTGTAGGCTGTATTAGGAAAGGCCAGGAGGCTGAGTACAGGAGTGTGGTGGACAGCTTTGTGGAGTAGTGTGGACAAAATCATTTGCAACTTAATGTCTCAAAGACAAAAGAGCTAGTGGTGGATTATAGGAAGCAGAGGACTCACCCTAGCTCAATCAGCCTCATGGGCACTGAGGTGGACATTGTGGACAACTATAAGTATCTTGGTGTCTACATAGACAACAAGCTGGAATGGACCAAAAACACTGATGCACTGTTTAAGAAAGGTCAGAGTTGCCTGTACTTCCTCAGGATAATCAGGTCCTTTAATGTCTGCAGAACCATGCTGCATATGTTCTACCATTCAGTGGTAGCCAGCTTTGTCATCTACACTGTAGTGTGCTAGGGTAGCAGGGTGAAGAGGGCTGATGCCAACAGCCTCAAAAAGCTTATTAGGAAAGCAGGATGTGGTCTCGCGCCACAGTACCTGAGCGATCTTTTAGTCTTTTATGATCCTCCACACCTACTCTGATCAAAAGGTGCAGATTATTTGGTAGTACCTCAAGTAGCAAAGGCTACAGCAGGGGGCGGAACTTTCTCTTACAAAGCTCCACAGTTATGGAACAGCCTTCCAATTAGTGTTTGTGATTCAGACACAGTCTCAATGTTTAAGTCTAGGCTGAAGACACATTTGTTTAGTCAAGCTTATAATGTAGTTTTCTAAGGTAAAGGAGCAGATCTGAAGGTTCATGGTCATAGAGTGTTTGGTGACTGGGATGTTTGGATGCTGTTGCCTTACCACCCTCGCAAATCGCTCAGGTTTGCTGACTGTGAAGTGGTTGGATGCTTTATGTCCCGGGAAGCCTTCATGTCTGTCACCTTCTGGCTCTCCCTTTTACTTATGCTGTCATAGCTAGTCTTGCCGGAGTCCCTGCCTGCACTTTACACATAATCTACATTGTCTTAAACATCACATGATCAGAATCATACTTAATATCTTTCTCTTTCTCTCTCTGTCTTTCTCTGTCGAGCTATACACCCCATGTGGATGGTGTGGTTCTGTTTTGGGATTTGTTTTAGAAAGCAGTATAAATTAAACACACACACTGTGAATAAGTTTGTTTATTGGTTTGTGTGTAGTGACGTTTTTTACATGTGTACGATGTCATTTTGCATTGTGTCATCAAATACACAGTGTAGAAACTGCCACTTCAGTAAACTTTAAATATCTTTAAATATCTGTGTTTACCCCACTGGAGGGGGACATGCTCCGTGACTAACCCTTGATGATGCCGTCCTGGGGCATCCTTTCCATCTTCTCCTCAATAGCTCTTTTTTGGGCTTCCAGTACCTGATAAGGCCACTGCTTGACCACCACTCCCGGTGGGGTCTTGATCTCATAGTGGACCAAGTGTGTAAGCCTGGGAGTAATGGAGAAAACATCGGCATACTGGTCCACCAGCTCCATCAGGTCCTGATTCTGGTAGGGATTGAAATCAGCCCCTCTCCTCACCAAAGTATGCTCTGACGTATCTGCATTACAGGCAATGAGAGCAGACACAACAGGCACAGACTCTAACCATTTTTTCAACAGGTTGATGTGGTACAGTTGGTTGTCTGCTGCTACAGTACCTGTATGTTGCAGTTGGTAGTTCATGGGCTTCATTTGTTCCACTACCATTTACAGGCCTTGCCAGTGGCCGAGAAACTTTTAGGAAGCGTCCTGTACGAGGTCACCATCCAAACAGTAGTCTGAAAGGAGTGAATCCCCTGAATGCCTGGGGCACCTCTAGGATGGTGAAGAAGATGTAGGGTAGGAGGAGGTCCCAGTTGCTTCCTTCTTCATCTACCACCTGGTGCAGCATCCTTTTCAGCGACTGGTTCACCCACTCCACCAGCCTGTCGGTCTGGGGGTGGTGTTTGACCTGCAACATACAACTCAGATTCACCATGAGTCAGGATGTTAAAGGCATAGCTTGGTCTGTGAGGATGTCTTTTGGTATCGCCACTTGGCTAAAGAGGAGTATCGGTTCCTTCGCAATTTTCTAGGAGGTGGCCTTCCAAACTGGGACCATCTCAGGGTACCTGGTAGCATACTCCACTATCACAAGGATGTACTTGTGACCCTGGACTGACTTTGACAGCGACCCAACAAAATCCATACCCACCTGCTCGAATGGGACCTCAGTCACTGGCAGCGGGATAATGGGTGCCAGTACAGGTTTTTGGAGGACCATACATTGTCACTGTGGGCACTGTTGCTAGAATTCACCGAACTTGGGTGAACTTGGCCACAGAAAACAGCCCCTTAGCTTCTCTGTTGTGTTCCTATGTGAGAGACCTTAGGTACAGATGTGTGGCACAACCAACAGATCTACTGTTCACGTGATATCCTGCACACAGGCTTCTACTGCACTACTGCTTCATATTTTATTTACAATTTTGTGGATTTTCTGAAATATTTTTTACTCAGAATTGCAAACTAAATGTCACTGTACTTGTACAAAGACAATAAAGATTCTATTCTATTCTCAGGAACATGCAAATTAATTCACTTCAGTTCACATAATGAAAACATTTTCCTCATTTTAAAAATAATGTCTCATATTCAGATTTAAGGACTTAATATAACATAATGAGGACTTAACACTGAAATTACACATATTGTTACTCCAGACATAAACACTATTCAGGAGTTGTGTTTGTATTTTTATTTATGGGTTATATTTGTGTGTTTTTATCACATCTATTATTAGTCATATTTGTAATTTTCTCAACCAGTTTTGATACCCTGACCTCACCCAGCCACTGAGGGGTTAACTCAGCTGTTCCCAAGCTTGGATAAAATAAGGGGTTGTATCTGGAAGAGCATCCAGCATAAAGCATGTGCCAAATCAAATATGTACACTGGATGATCTGCTGTGGTGACACTGAACAGGAAGCAGCCAAAAAATCAACAACATTAGAGGTGTGTGTGTGTGTGTGGGTGAGTGGGTGTGTTTACACTTAAAATAATTAAATGCTCATAAATAAATTTAAAACATCAATTTAAAAAGTCTAAAAATGGTTTAAATAATGTTATAATGTAATGATAAAAATTGTGTGTGTGTACATGTGTGTGTAGAAGGGATGTTTAGCTGATGTAGTTACAGTGTGGTTTATCAGTGTGTGTATCTGCTCTGTGCAGCTGTCAGGCATTAATGCTGTACGACAGCCGAGTGTTTCCTCTCTCTGAAATCAGTGTGTGATGTGATCGACTCTCATCACTCACACACCTCAGAGACAGGAGGCGGAGCTCTGTTCATCAGACACACAACTCAGAGACAGGAGGCGGAGCTCTGTTCATCAGTCACACACCTCAGAGACAGGAGGTGGAGCTCTGTTCATCAGTCACACACCTCAGAGATGGGAGGCGGAGCTCTGTTCATCAGTCACACACCTCAGAGACAGGAGGCGGAGCTCTGTTCATCAGTCACACACCTCAGAGACGGGAGGCGGAGCTCTGTTCATCAGCACTGACGTTATTTTGATATATATGGAGAAAGTGAAAGATGCCTCGTCTGATTTGTTATTGAGGCTGTGTGATGATTTCCTCTCATCTTTCTAATAAGGTAACAGTGAGTGTGATTGGCTGTCTCTCTCTCTCTCTGTCTGTCTCTCTGTAGGGGGCTGAGTGAGGAGATACACTTCTCTCAGTCTCTCTGGGTGAGTGGAGGTGAACACATCGTGTACAGTGAGGAGGGAGATGGAAATCTGTCTGACTTTTATTCTTCTCTCATCCACACTCACACTCACAGCAGCTGGTAAGTTCACACTGATTATTCACACCAAAACATCACACACTTCTCACTTTAACAGTAGGGACGAGTTTTAATCAGGAAATGTCAGAAATTTCATCTCTCTCTCTCTCTCTCTCTCTCTCTCTCTCAGACAGTGTGAGGTTGGTGAATGGTGGAAGTCGCTGTTCTGGGAGAGTGGAGGTTCTTCATGATGGTCAGTGGGGAACAGTGTGTGATGATGCCTGGGATATGAGAGAAGCTGCAGTGGTGTGTAGAGAGCTGCACTGTGGGGAGGCTGTAAATGTGCGGTATGCTGCTCACTTTGGACCAGGATCAGGACCAATCTGGATGGATGAAGTGGACTGTAGTGGATCAGAGTCGACACTGAAGGACTGTGGATCAGCAGGGTGGGGAAAACATAACTGTAATCATGCAGAAGATGCTGGAGTCACCTGCTCAGGTAAACTGATTTAATTATAACATTTAATATTTCTTCTTGAAAATACCATAATATTACACAAAATAAAATATTTTAAGTTCTAAAATAAAGAGCTATTTCTAAAATATATAAAATAAATGTTGAGCGTAACAGACTACGACAACAGAATTTTGGGTTTTCATTATCTGTAAGCCATAATCATCACAAGTTCAAGAAATAAAGGCTTGAAATATTTCACACTATGTGTAATGAATTTATATAATATATGGGTTTCACTTGAACTGAGTGACAAAAAATACTGACCTTTTTCATGATGTTCTAATTTTTTGAGATGTACCTGTATAAGTGAGCAATGTGCACAAAAGCATTTCAGGAATGTACACCACAGAAATAAATGTGGGCATATTTAGGTTTACATATATTACAAAATATTAGAGCTGCATGATTCTGGCTAAACTGAGAATCATGAATAGCATGTAATTACGTGAGGTTCTGACCAAATTTTCATTGCTTCATAAAAAAAAAGAATATTTGCAAAACAAATATTGTGAACAAAGGAGTCAGTGTCTCATTCATAAAGACGTTTGGATGAATCAGTGTTGATTAATGAATCTCTTGAATGAATGATTCAGTGACAAAAACAGTCAGTTGTCACCATTTCCTGTTATAAGAGGATAAACATTATAATACATAACGCAGTCAAAATACATTCATTTTGATCACTACTGTAGGCATCAGTGTTAATAAAATAATAATAAAGTGTTAATAAAATTGCATGGGTGTTTAAATCGAAATTGTGATCTTTTAACAATTAATCATGAAGCTCCAACAAATATATAATGTTATAATTCACTGAAAACAGTATTACTGTGTATTTTACAGAACATTTTTAAATACACATACATGCATTATCAATTAGTGGTGGACCGTGCATTTCACACCTCGGCCTTCACTGGTGTCCTTCCTGAATTAATCCACCTCTATACCATCATTATGACGCCACGGCAATAGATACTAATCACCCATTAAATAACAAAGTAAAAAAGAAATTAGACTACGGTATTTCACACCTCACAAGGAATAGTCAATTTTATTATGATTATTTTTCTCAAAAAAGACATTCTTTACGAGGAATGCAGCAAACTGCAATCTCCGGAGGACGCAGCATCCGAAATGAGACGCAGTGAATGTAGAAACACTGTATAACAGTGCGCTGTGTCACAGGCTCTTATAGAGAACATGAATAACATTACATTACATACAGGAAATAAAACAAATGAACACAATTCTGTCTCACAAGTCTCCTTTCACTGCAGCAAAAAAAACCACGGTCCACCCCGGGGATCTGGAATGAAGGCAACTGTTTGTTTTGTGCAAAAACCCAAAAGCATAAATGGTTCTTGAAAAATCTTACCAACTATTTTGAAGAATCAAAAGGATTTTGTTGAAAAGTCCGCCTTGAAAATGCATTTGTAAGGATGTCTGCGACCAAATCGATTTCTTCTCCTCTGTCAGCCATTGTTAGTTAAAATATATATATATATATATATATATATATATATAGTTATGCAATCAAAGGACAGGAAATTGCAGACGTAATCGTATGCCTGCTAGATGGCCCCAGTGATGCCAACTCGAAATCTTATTGGTTATTGGAACAGTTTCATTGCCACTTATTTTAAGCCACGGGCGCCTGCACTTTTAATTCTGAAGAGCTAACAGCTGGGCAGCACATGATGTCAGCCATTAGCTGAAATATGATTGGATAAATACTCTTATCATAAATATACACTACTGGAAGAAGGCCCAACCGAGAGAAAAGCTATGAAATGTAGAGAATAGACTATCAGGAATAATTTAATATACATTCATGGAAAAATATTTTAAATCTATTAAAATGCAAATCAGTGATTCAGATCACTGCTGTTTAGGTCAGCAGAGAAGGCCTTTCTGGCCCTGACGGTCCGCCACTGTTATCAATGCTGTCAATGTCTTGCCATGGGGTGCTTGATCTTAAAGAGGGTGAGAGATGAACTGTTGATGCACTGGAATTAGGATCATAGTCCTTTGACTGTAAATATCCAAATAAATAAGTCACTCACCCACTCATTACTAGATCCAGTTGAATTATCTTTTATCATAAGGTAGTATTACACTAACCTCTTAGTTGCTCATGGCAATAATTCCATGTTTAGTGGGGT
>NC_080728.1:23316869-23326869 GCF_019097595.1 Hemibagrus wyckioides
AGAAAATAACAGTTATGCGTGATTATTGAAAACAACAAACAAATAAGTCACTGAAAAAAGACCACAAAACACATTCATAACATTTGTGTACAAGACTTTTGTGACCTGGATCTTGTAGCCTGGAGTTTTTACTTCGAAATGATGTGACAATCATCCTGCTCACTTATTCACAGAAAACAATACATTCATTTAAATTTTCTTAGACACTTTTTGTTTAGAAAGGCCATATGAGAGGAGGTATATATAGATATATATATACCTGTCCAAAAACATGCAACAAAAACGTGCAACAGCAAGCCGGTGTCCGGGGGGCGTGGCCTTGTATGTAGATTACCCAGACTGTTTTCCCTGTGAATGGCATGTGGGCGTGTCCTGCCTCAGGTCATTATCAGATAATGAAGTGCGACAGGAATTCTGTGCCTCTCCTTGGTTTCACACGGATTACATAAACTGAGAATGTTTGTTTTCGATGGGACTTCCATCATTTAAAAGTAGATCCTTTAAGCTTCACATATGATCTAACTTGATCCGAGTGCAGGGTTAGCAATGATACACCTGCCCTGAAGCAGCGCTTGAGGGCCTTGCTCGAGGGCCCAACATGTTCAGCATGGCTAACCCTAACCCCCAAATTTCTGATCAGTATCTCAAAGCCTTAATTGTTGTGCCACCATGTGATTAAACAGAAGAATGCATTCACTTAAAACACTAATCAGTATATTAACTCTTATTATCTTCTGAATAAAATAATAACACTTCATATAGTAAGCAGCCTTCAGTTCATCAAAATGATCCAACATTTCATCAGCAAGCATTTTAACTGCATCCCCAATAAATACAGCTTGAATCCACGACTGCTGTTATGGGAAAATGGTCATCTTTGTGGTGGTCACTGTTCCTCTGCTTCATCACACCACCCTGTAACTCAGTATTTTACTATAACAGCAACACACACAGTGGTTTATTACTGATTCATTTATTTGTTCATTAGACAATCCAGAAGATTATGATGATGTCATCACTGAGGAACAGGATGTAGGAGAGACAGAAGGTGAGTGACTTCCTGTTTATTCTGTAATGTACATAAGTTCACAGGCAGCAGAGTAAAAGATTAGATTATATATGATTATATTATATATGGTATATAATAAATATCAACTTTCAGATCAGTTTTTAGAACAAATATAATTAAACATGTGCATTTATTAAACAGTTTAGATAAGATCTACTGTAAATATTATCTATGATATATAACATAAACATCAGCTTACTGTTTTTATAACAAATCTCCATTCAGTCAGATTAAGAAAACTGATCTGATAAATGTCCTCTATTCTCTTCATTTATTGTTGAAATATCAGAGAAATCCTACATAGTGCATCATTTACTGTATTTTAAGGTGTTACAAAACAATTACTATTAATACAATATAAATGATATATTAAAGAAGTAAATGTGTTTATTTTACAGAATATGATGATGTTGAGGAGAAATCTCAGAAAGACAGGGACCATGTGACTGAGACACGCCCCCAAAGGCCTTTTCTCAGGAAATTACATTTCAACTTTTATAAACACAAAAAATGATTTTATTTTACTTCCAATAATTTCATTCATTCTGAACCATGTTCATTTTCTCACCTTGTTATTAGCAAATAGATTAGGGAGAGTTAAATCACCTCCATTATTACTGAACCAAATGTTTCCAGCTTTCCTTTTACAACACATTTAGTGCTATAAGTCATAGTGAGCTTAAATATCACTGACACACCACACCTCATTTATCTCACCAGTTTATTCCATCAAAATGGCCATAATGTTCATTTCAAGATTAGATTTAGATTAGATTTGATTTATTTGTCAGGCAGTTATGTAGAGTACATAGTTTGCAGTGAAATGACTTTGCATAGAAATGAATAAAATTTACTAAATATTATAGAACTAAATTAAAAAATCAGTAAATAAATAAATACAGAAAAATAATAAAAATTAAGTATAATATAAAATAAGTAAACATGATGTTTGGAATAATTTGAAAACAGTAGAATGTGATATGCAAATATGTTACATGTAGTAACAGTAAAGAATGTGTAAACAGAGTGGAATGTGATGTACCATATGTACAGGTGTGTTACATGTAGTAACAGTAAAGAATGTGTAAACAGAGTGGAATGTGATGTACCATATGTACAGGTGTGTTACATGTAGTAACAGTAAAGTGCAGAATGACAGACTGGAAGGTTGTGAGTTTGAGTCCCAGGATCATCAAGCTGCCACTGCTGGGCCCTTGAGCAAGGCCCTTAACCCTAAAATGTTCATTTGTATAAAATGAAATAGAAATGTAAGTCCTTTTGTATTAGGGTGTCTGCTAAATACCATGAATGTAAATGTAAGGTGTGTTACATGTAGTAAAGTGCAGTGTTCAGAATGTCAGTGTAGAAACTGAGTCTTTATAGACTCCTAATGGATCTGTGTGGCAGTCATCAGACTGTGGAAGTACTTTCCTGATGGCACAGGCTGAACAGACCGTTAACGGGGTGGATGGAGTCTTTAATGATTTCAACAGATCTGGTATTACATGGTTTATGCCAGATATATGGAACTGTCTTAAATATATAAACAGCTTTCTTTCAATATTCTCAGGGTTTTATAAAATATGGATTTCCTCCATGGCTCCTCATAATATATATAGAAGGAATAGGAAGATGTTTTACATTGTGAAAGCTACAAGCTGTGAACATGTGGCATGTGCTTTTAGATCACACCTGGATGATAGTAATGTAATTAGTAATAGTAATGTAAGTCTTGGTTAATTTTCTTAATCAAGCACCATGGCTCTGATAATATTTACAACTGCACCATTAGTTTAGATTAGTTTATATTTATGTCCTTGTTCTAAAACGTTATCTGTTAGAAAGTCTGCAGTAGGACCTGTTTTCTGTAGTAGACTTGTTTCCTGCACGACCTAATTTAGTGTAACACACAACAGAGCTGTACTACAGGTGTTCCATTATGCGTGTGTGTAGTGTTCTGTGTGATGCGTTCCTGTGTTGCACGTGACTGTACATTATCTGTACATATGTTTAATGCCTATTGTTTATGTTTTCATGTTCCTAGACATATATTTCAATCACCAGTTGTTTCTTTTCTCTGCCGCTATGAACCGCTAGCTAGCGTTAGCATTAGCCTCGGTGCGCGAGTAGCACTAGCTTGTTAATTCCAACTGTTTATTACAATCTAGCTACTTATTTTGATAATAGTTCATATTTTGTGGACACGTCTGTGGATGATATACTGTTCATATGCCACTTTAAACATTTGTTTACACTTTATTCATTGTTATATTGTTCTATTCCTTTCATTCCTTTAGACCATAAACACAGATCACTATATGATCAGACCTCCACAAAACCAAACCCCCTGTTATTCATGTGAACTGGAAGACTGTTCACTAAACCCGTCTTTGTGAAGAGCGCCTTCCTCCATTGCCTTGATTCTCTAACCGGAATCTCATCCATATTCGGTCCCCTCAACCAGTGTTATTATATTTGTAGTGAGGCTTCATGACATTATCTTTCCTACAGTAACATCTTTCACAGGGACTTGTATAGTGGAAGCTACTCATTATCTAAACCTAAAATAAACTGATTTAAAACATGTGTCTATATAACAGAGAATAGTGTATAATCATGGAGGATGATGTTTTCTGATAGGAGATGTTTATTTAACATTTATGGAAAGAGTCTCTAGTGTGAGTTTTTTGTAACAGACATTATTTTATCAGCTGCAGTTAAAGTAATCCTGAAAGTCGGGGTGTTTCAGCTCCATCAGCAGCCCTACTTCCTGTCTCCTTGTATATAAAGGGTAATGACAAGAACTTTTTGACTAAATAAACAAAATGCAAGCAAATGCAACTTTTTCCTTTTCACAGTGAGTAAATATTGTGCCTTATGCCCAGCTTTATTCAGCTTTTTCATTGTTTTTGTATTTGTTTTTAAATAAAAGTGCTTTTATAATGTAATGTGATGATGTGATTTGAGTGAGTTGTTCTTGTAGTGATGAATCTGTGGTCAGTGTCATTATAGAACTTCTCAGGCAGTAAAAATAAATAAATATTTATATACTGGTAAGAAGGTTGTGAGTTCAAATCCCAGCACCACCTTCAGCTCCACCCTAAACCCTGGACAACTCCCCTGTATAATATAATGATATGTAATTAATGAACAAATGCAAATACACACACACACACACACTCACACACACACACACACACACACACACACACACACACACAGCTGTTCTCTTTTCCTCTCTGATGAACAGATTCTTAGACATACACACAGATATAAAGTGTTTATCTGGACACCCAGTTACTGCCATGGTTTATGTGGACTCACCCTTCCTAACATTCCGTGAATGAAATTCCTGTCAGAAATGCACACTCACACACACACACACACATACACACACACACTCACACACACACACACACACACACACACTCACACACACACACACACACACACACTCACACACAGACACACTCACACACTCACACACACACATACACACACACAGACACACACACACACACTCACACACACACACAGACACACACACACACAGACACAAGCAAGAACTAAGATGGCAGCTGATTTGCACTCTCAATTTTTCCCTTTATCTTTATATTATACTGTTTAGCACAAATGTGTGACCATATCAGACGTCAGGAAATTACCAACATCAGAACAGGCAGGAATAAAGGAATAAAAACTATTCAGGTGTTGTGTTTGTATTTTTAATAATCTCTTATAACCTTAATAATAATAATAATAATAATAATAATAATAATAATAATAATAATAATAATAATGATAATAATAATAATAATAATAATAATAATAATAATGATAATAATAATAATAATAATAATAATAATAATAATAACAATAATAATGATAATTATAATAATAATAATAATAATTAATAATTCAGCAGCATCCTAACAGCGCCCTCAGCAGGTCAGTTGAGAGAAAACATTTCATGAAACACAAATCTCAGTTTGTAAATGCTTTACTGCCATCTAGTGGATGCATAAAAATTGAATAGTAATTTTAAATTATTAATGTTTATAATCCTAAATCCCAGAGTAAATGTGTACATAAAATAAATATCAAACTTGAAGGTAAATGTTAAAAAACTCTTGAAATGTATTTATTTGTTTGTTTTGACCACTGTTATATTATTCTGGTTGAGTATTAATGCTTGAGAGCTGTACAGGTCTATGTTGGTGCCACAGATTTTGATGGGGGGCTGGTGGAAGAGGATTTGTTCTTTGTTCTGCACTAGTTCATGATACTGATGTGATGTTCGACACTGTGGCTTTGAAGCTTGTACTGAAAAAAATGAAACAGCTCACACTGAAACCCTGTACCTGAGCTTGTTTAATTTTCCCATAACCATGAGATCTGTGAGGTCAGAATCTTCATTTCCACACACAACAACTTGACTACTTCATGTTCTGGTTCAATAACAGTGTTTATCCCTTGCTCATGTTTCGAGTGTCATTCCCTTCACTAGTGAATAGAGACAGTGCTTTTGAATGATGGGTATAGAACCAGTAGAGGGGGTAAACACCGACCCAAGGGCTCAGCGTCCCTCGTCCTGTTTCTTTGTCAAGTTCAAAACAAATGAATGCAATCATGAGATTTATTAGGATCAGTGGATTAAAATATAAGATATAGGGATTAGGTGAGAAATATAGAATTAATTCTCTTCACACTCCATCACACCCTTACAAAAATAACCTACAGGAATCCTGCAGGAGTTTCATTTTTTTCTGCAGGATATCTGCTGGTATCCTGTAGGAATGATGAAATCCTCACATTGACAATATATGCAGGAAATTCCTACAGGTTTTAGAACGGATCCTTCAGTACAACAGAAACATCCAGCACACAAGCACAAGTGAAAAATCCTGCAGGATTGCTGTGAACCTCAGGCAGAAAAAAATCCAAAAAGGAAAGTAGTTTTCTTTTTTTCCTTTTTTTCAGAAAAGAAATGCTTTAGAAAAGTAAAGAAATGTGAAGACTGTGATTTGATTAGTCTGTGTTTTACAGAATGACTTCACACATAAAAAGATGCTTGTTTTCTCCACCTACTGGTGTAACAGTTTAATTTACATTAAGCACAGGTATATGAATCTTTTTATAGAAAATATTTGATTCACTGAGATTCACGCGCTTCTGTGGTGGTTTCAAAGATTGATAAATAAGTGGGAAAAGTGGTGAATAAATTCTATTCAAGTAGCACTGAATTTGGGGCAGGAGAATGTGGTTTTTGAATGCATTTTGTAGTGTGATCTGTGGCGATTGGTTTTCTCTGCTCAGCCACAGTGATGCATTGGTTGATTGTTTTTCCTTGGGGGGTTTCTCCTGTTTGGAAAGGAGGGAGTGTGCTTCTCAGAATATACAGAGGCTCTGATTGTAAAGCAGCAGCTCCGTGTTTTGGGTTTTATCCACTATTCACATCTCCCCTCATCAGGTATTAAATGCATGCAGATGTAATAAGAATACATTCTTAATGCCTGGAAGTTTTGAGGAATGCAAATGTTATCCTTTAAAGGGTGAATATGTTGTTTTCGGATGTATAAAAGTTTGAAATGAGCTCAGCCTGTGCACCATGCGTGCTAATCACCCACTCTATGCTAACGATGGAGACAACGTGTTCAGGGATTATGAGGTAATGTATTTAAGGCGAAATACAAATATAACATTTTTGTGAAAAATGTAACAACAATGGTTTATCAATTACAAATGTGTGTTCTGAAAGTTGTTGATTAAACTGAGTTTCATAGACATTCCTGTTAAGATTTATACACAAAACGCCTGTAACAGTCCATTAAGTTGAGCATATGTAGGGCAGTACACTGTGTTGTCCACAGGATGTCGCTATGACACTGTTGGAACAGATTTAAGTGCCTTTAGCATTGTTTGAGCCTCTTGATGTACCGTAGTGTTGATACGTGTGTAGTGCGCCATATTTTCTTCAGTCCATGTTATCAATGCTATAGTTAAGTCATGTTCACGGCAGTGAAAATCAAAATGTAAATATTTTTGTTGTTATCGCACTAAAGTTCAGTTTAATGACATGTTTTGTGTTCTAAACTGTTAAAGACCTAAATACAGGGGAATGTGAAGAGCTAAAATGTTTTGCCTTTCCTTTTGAATGTGGATAATGCAAAGCTACACTATATTGCCAAAAGTATTCGCTCACCCATCCAAATAATCAGAATCAGGTGTTCCAATCACTTCCATGGCCACAGGTGTATAAAATCAAGCACCTAGGCATGCAGACTGTTTTTTACAAACATTTGTGAAAGAATGGGTCGCTCTGAGGAGCTCAGTGAATTCCAGCGTGGAACTGTGATAGGATGCCACCTGTGCAACAAATCCAGTCGTGAAATTTCCTCGCTCCTAAATATTCCACAGTCAACTGTCAGCTGTATTATAAGAACGTGGAAGTGTTTGGGAACGACAGCAACTCAGCCACGAAGTGGTAGGCCACGTAAACTGACGGAGCGGGGTCAGCGGATGCTGAGGCGCATAGTGCGAAGAGGTCGCCAACTTTCTGCAGAGTCAATCGCTACAGACCTCCAAACTTCATGTGGCCTTCAGATTAGCTCAAGAACAGTGCGCAGAGAGCTTCATGGAATGGGTTTCCATGGCCGAGCAGCTGCATCCAAGCCATACATCACCAAGTGCAATGCAAAGCGTCGGATGCAGTGGTGTAAAGCACGCCGCCACTGGACTCTAGAGCAGTGGAGACGCTGCGTTCTCTGGAGTGACGAATCGCGCTTCTCCATCTGGCAATCTGATGGACGAAGTCTGGGTTTGGCGGTTGCCAGGAGAACGGTACTTGTCTGACTGCATTGTGCCAAGTGTAAAGTTTGGTGGAGGGGGGATTATGGTGTGGGGTTGTTTTTCAGGAGCTGGGCTTGGCCCCTTAGTTCCAGTGAAAGGAACTCTGAATGCTTCACCATACCAAGACATTTTGGACAATTCCATGCTCCCAACTTTGTGGGAACAGTTTGGAGCTGGCCCCTTCCTCTTCCAACATGACTGTGCACCAGTGACCAAAGCAAGGTCCATAAAGACATGGATGACAGAGTCTGGTGTGGATGAACTTGACTGACCTGCACAGAGTCCTGACCTCAACCCCATAGAACACCTTTGGGATGAATTAGAGCGGAGACTGAGAGCCAGGCCTTCTCGTCCAACATCAGTGTGTGACCTCACAAATGCGCTTCTGGAAGAATGGTCAAAAATTCCCATAAACACACTCCTAAACCTTGTGGACAGCTTTCCCAGAAGAGTTGAAGCTGTTATAGCTGCAAAGGGTGGACCGACGTCATATTGAACCCTATGGATTAGGAATGGGATGTCACTTAAGTTCATATGCGAGTCAAGGCAGGTGAGCGAATACTTTTGGCAATATAGTGTATGCTTAGACGCGTTCGTTCAGCCCACATGGGAATTGAAAAATCCAAACAGTGTGCTAGAGACATTATCTTTTGGCCTGGCATGTCCAGACAGATTGCTAGTATAGTTGAACAGTGTTCCATTTGTCTTGAAGCTACAGCTCAAAACTGTCAGTGGAAAAGGTGTTCATGCTAGACGCGAACAACGGCAGCTGTACCAAAAAAGTATTACAACAGGTCAGCAAGACCACTTACACCATTACAGATTGGAGACCATGTCTGAATTCAAGATTCAGAGTGTTGGAAACCTGCGGTGGTCATAAATCCCGCTGACACTTTCAGATCCTACCACATATGCACTGCAGAAGGCCAAGTTTTCCGAATGAATCATTGCCTCCTTCCTGCAAGATAAAGCACAGCCCGTCAATGCTGAGTCCAGAATGTCTTCGAGCACTCCACACACAGTGCCACTGGATCACACCAAACAGACAGACATGAATGATACTGCTACTCCACACTATGTCACCAGATCAGGACGAGAAGTGAAACCCCGAGTCGTCCTTGATCTATAATTGTAAAGGGTGTAGGCGGATCGCTGCCCTAAGAAAAAAAATGAAAAATTGTCATGCCAATCATTGCAAATATTGATCTAGTTATGGTTGGTTTAGTTTTGTATACTGATTTTTGCATTAGTATGTTATAACTAATTAAGTGCTGAGTTACAAGGATATGTACGATATCAAATTTGGGGATGTAATATTCAACTGTTTGAATATAGATATATGAGTGCTATTATGTACGCAGTTGTTGCATATAGACTCTAGGGGGCAATGGATAAAAAGTAGGTCATGTTAATAGGGGAGTTGGAGGAACAAAAAAAGGATAATAAAGTTGGATGGTATAAAAATCACACAGGTGTCGAGGCCGTCATTCATTAAAATAATACAATTGTGTGATAGAAAGTGTTTTTCTTTCTGTGAATACAGACATATCCACCATGTCAACTGCTACACCCACCACCACCCCCACCACCACCACCACCACCCCCAAATCAGGTATGTGTATTTGTTAGAATACAGTATTTGTTATTCTTGGACATTTTCTAAATATTTATAATGACAGTGTCGTATTAAAATCCTCTTTCGTTTTTAAGTAAAACCAAACCACGATAACTACAACTCCAGCAGCCCATTTTCTAAAATTTCATATATAAAATTAATCAGAAAAAGTTTATTAATTCCCTGAAATTATGCAAGATCACATGGAGGTCTTGTTGCATGAAAAGGAGGCTTAAAGAGAGCCCTTTCAAATTAATGTAGAATTGAAGGCTGAGAAAATCAATCAAGAAATAAAGAGCCACATTAGTAACATCTGCAGATCAGCATCCTATCATTTCTACAACATTTTTATACTGCTTGAGTCCTAATTCTGTTACACTCTAGAAAATGTAGCCTCACAAAAACTAGCACCTCAGTATAATGATCACACATGCACCATAAAACATATCACTCAAATGTTAGAACAT
>NC_080728.1:23331869-23336869 GCF_019097595.1 Hemibagrus wyckioides
ACACACCCCACACACCCCTCACACACACTCTTACACACCCCACACACCCCTCACACACACTCTTACACACCCCACACACCCCTCACACACACTCTTACACACCCCACACACCCCTCACACACACTCTTACACACCCCACACACCCCTCACACACATTCTTACACACCCCACACACCCCTCACACACACTCTTACACACCACACACACCCCTCAAACACACTCTTACACACCCCACACACCCCTCACACACACTCTTACACACCACACACACCCATCACACACACTCTTACACACCCCACACACCCCTCACACACACTCTTACACACCCCACACACCCATCACACACACTCCACACACCCCTCACACACACTCTTACACACCACACACACCCATCACACACACTCTTACACACCACACACACCCCTCACACACACTCTTACACACCACACACACCCATCACACACACTCCACACACCCCTCACACACACTCTTACACACCACACACACCCCTCACACACACTCTTACACACCCCACACACCCCTCACACACACTCTTACACACCCCACACACCCCTCACACACACTCTTACACACCCTACACACCCCTCACACACACTCTTACACACCCCACACACCCCTCACACACACTCTTACACACCACACACACCCCTCACACACACTCTTACACACCCCACACACCCCTCACACACACTCTTACACACCCCACACACCCCTCACACACACTCTTACACACCCCACACACCCCTCACACACACTCTTACACACCCCACACACCCCTCACACACACTCTTACACACCCCACACACACACTCTTACACACCCCACACACACACTCTTACACACCCTACACACCCCTCACACACACTCTTACACACCTCACACACACACTCTTACACACCCTACACACACACTCTTACACACCTCACACACACACTCTTACACACCTCACACACACACTCTTACACACCATACACACACACTCTTACACACCCTACACCCCCCTCACACACACCCTTACACACCCCACACACCCCTCACACACACTCTTACACACCCCACACACCCCTCACACACACTCTTACACACCCCACACACCCCTCACACACACTCTTACACACCCCTCACACACACTCTTACACACCCCACACACCCCTCACACACACTCTTACACACTCCACACACCCCTCACACACACTCTTCACCCTCCTGCCATCTGGAAAGAGGTACTGGAGCATTCGGGCCTCACAACCACAGTGTGTAACTGTTTCTTTCCTCAAGCCATCAGGCTCCTCAACACCCAGGACTGAACTGTACAAAACTCTCTCTCTCTCTCTCACACACACACACACACACACACACACACTCTTTCACCTGTGTGGACACACACACACTTATATAGCTTATATTGTTCAGTACTTATTGCACTACCTCAAACCCTGTTATTATTTCATTACTCTGCTATATTTATGTATATGCCTATTTCTATTTCCACTTCCTCAACCGCTGCTACTCTGTACATCATTTCATTTTCATTCTATTTAATTTTTTACATTTCACTACACATGTTCTTTATCTTTCGGTGCTGTGTCCTGTGTTTTTGTGTTGTCTTTTTGTACCTACTGTTTCTGCACTGTCTTGTGTTTGTTCTGTTTGCACCTAGTTGCACTCTGCACTTTATGTGTCTAGGACAAAACTTCTGTCCTCGCTCTGTGTTGTTTTTTCCTATTTGATCTTTATGTTGTATGTTTCTGTAGCACCAGGTCCTGGAGAAATGTTTCATTTCACTATGTACTGCGTCAGATATATGTGGCTGAAATGACAATAAAGCTTCTTCAATCTTGAATCTTGAATTTGTGTAATGGTTTATTCAGGCCTGCTGTCATATTCCAAAAATTCTTTGCAGAAATTCCGTTCCATACTTCCTGTCACGTTTGAAATGAGTTTTTCACCAAGTTCCCCAATGGTTTTGGATCGTTACGGTTCCTTAAGCAGGTCTATTTGGAGCTCTTCCTGAAAGAAAAACACTGAGGTGATGAGGTTAAATTAGAAACCTTAAGGTGTTTACAGAGAGAGAAGCTGAAAACAAATTAATGCAATCATGATATTTATTAGGATCAGTGGATTAAAATATAGGATAAAGGGATTAGGTGAGAAATATAGAATTCATTCTCTTCACACTCCATCACAGAAGTTGTGCTCCATACTCCAATCCAGTAGGTGGCGGAATTTACACCTTAAAGCTGGCTTACCAACCGCCATTTAAACAACAGAACATAACTCTCCATCACAGTAGGTGGCGGTATGAAGCTATGAAGTTGGTTCGAAACCCTCCATGAAACCAGAAGAAGAAGAACAGCTGTAAAGTTTATGTGACCATATCAGCGGTCAGGAACTTATAAAAATGGGAACAAACTGTGAGAAAGTCACTTCCCAAGACTCTGATATCATTCCTGCTGAGTTAATCAGAGCACCGACAGCTCCGTGGATCACCACGCCGGCAGGGACGCGGAGAAGGCGGTGTAGGGAGAGGAAACAAGAGAGAGGCTGATGTTCTAGGATACAGACCAGGATAAGGAGCAACCTGAACAAACCCTCTCTGTCTGCATCTTCCTGATAATGTACGGTCACCTGCACACAAAATGGAGGATATTTTATTGAGCTTATTTTTATTATGATCCCCGACACGGATATTGAGTTATCAGTCACTCAGATCACCATGACGACCGAACAAGGGACTCCTGGAAGAAGATAGGGGGCGCTCTCTGTGTTTACATTCACAATGACTGGTGCACTAATGCCACAGTGTGTTTGTGTTTTTATTTATGGCTTTATATTTTATGGGCTTTTTCTTGTGGATTTCTTGTTTGTGTATTTTATCACTTCTATAATTTCTCATAATTGTTATATTTAGCAGTTTATCAGTAATAATAATAATAATAATAATAATAATAATAATAATAATAATAATAATCCAGCAGCATCCTAACAGCGCCCTCAGCAGGTCAGTTAAGAGAATTAACACATTTCATGAAACAGAAATCTCACTTTGGAAATGCTTTACTGCCATCTAGTGGATGGAAAGTTTTAATGTTCTTAATCAACAATAATAATCAATTTTTACAATTATTATTGTTTATAATCCTGAAAACCAGACTAAATGTGTGTATTTAATAATAAATATCTAATTACAAGTGAAATGGTAAAAATTCTTGAATATAGTCAGAATTTGTAAAATGTCAAAAAATTAAAATTATTAGTGAAAACATTTATAAACATCAGTTTAAGTCTAACAATGGATTAAATCATGTTATAATGTTGTATTGATTCATATCTGGTATGTGTGTGTGTGTGTCTGTGAGTGTGTGTGTCTTTATGTGTCTTTGTGTGTGTGTGTGTGTGTGTCTTTATGTGTCTTTGTGTGTGTGTGTGTGTGTGTGTGTGTAGAAGGGATGTTTAGCTGATGTAGTTACAGTGTGGTTTATCAGTGTGTGTATCTGCTCTGTGCAGCTGTCAGGCATTAATGCTGTACGACAGCCGAGTGTTTCCTCTCTCTGAAATCAGTGTGTGATGTGATCAACTCTCATCATTCACACACCTCAGAGACAGGAGGCGGAGCTCTGTTCATCAGTCACACACCTCAGAGACAGGAGGTGGAGCTCTGTTCATCAGTCACACACCTCAGAGACAGGAGGCGGAGCTCTGTTCATCAGTCACACACCTCAGAGACAGGAGGCGGAGCTCTGTTCATCAGACACACACCTCAGAGACAGGAGGCGGAGCTCTGTTCATCAGCGCTGACGTTATTTTGATATATATGGAGAAAGTGAAAGATGCCTCGTCTGATTTGTTATTGAGGCTGTGTGATGATTTCCTCTCATCTTTCTAATAAGGTAACAGTGAGTGTGATTGGCTGTCTCTCTCTCTCTCTGTCTGTCTCTCTGTAGGGGGCTGAGTGAGGAGATACACTTCTCTCAGTCTCTCTGGGTGAGTGGAGGTGAACACATCGTGTACAGTGAGGAGGGAGATGGAAATCTGTCTGACTTTTATTCTTCTCTCATCCACACTCACACTCACAGCAGCTGGTAAGTTCACACTGATTATTCACACCAAAACATCACACACTTCTCACTTTAACAGTAGGGACGAGTTTTAATCAGGAAATGTCAGAAATTTTCCTGGACTGATTGTAACTTTATAAACAGTGAAAGTGTTTGATTTTTATAGAAAAAATCTATTTTAGATTTTTAGATTTAAAAAGATTTAAGATTTAAAAAGCTGTACATGAGCGTACACACATCATCCTCAGGGTTTGTTCTGAGGCGTCACTTATACAATCAGCTCCAGATTAATGTTTAGAGTTTAGACATGATTTATTGTGAGGAAAAAATAACTTAACTAACATAAGACTCTGTGTGTGTGTGTGAGAGAGAGAGAGAGAGAGAGGGAGAGAGAGAGAGTTGAAATAAAATCTCTCTCTCTCTCTCTCTCTCTCTCAGACAGTGTGAGGTTGGTGAATGGTGGAAGTCGCTGTGCTGGGAGAGTGGAGGTTCTTCAGGATGGTCAGTGGGGAACAGTGTGTGGTCATAACTGGGATGAGGTCGATGCTGCAGTGGTGTGTAGAGAGCTGCGCTGTGGGGAGGCTGTAAACGCACCACAATATGGTCACTTTGGACCAGGATCAGGACCAATCTGGATGGTTGGTGTGAACTGTAGAGGATCAGAGTCGAGACTGAAGGACTGTGGGTCATGGGGGAGAGGGGAGCGTTACTGTAATCATAATGATGATGCTGGAGTCACCTGCTCAGGTAAACTTCTGTATTTAGAACAAACACTGGAATTAGTTATGTTATTATTATGATTAAATTGATGGATTTGAATTATACCATGAAATAAATGTTATTAAAATTATGATTTCATTTAAACATTTTTAAACAATATTTTATAACATTTAAATGATTTCTTGATATTCTGTCTTGTTG